>NC_084793.1:176766195-177069320 GCF_963169125.1 Humulus lupulus
CCATAAACCCATGCCCACGCCTAGGTCTATTTTCCCACACATCAAAATATAAGAAAAATATCCATCAATCCATGAACATCATAACATTAGGGTTACAGATTTGATACCTCTCTTGATTGTAAAATCAAGAACACAAATTGATCAACACCCAAACTTTACCACCCCTTGTTCAAACCTAGGTTTTTTTTTTTATGAAATTCACCATGAGAAGAAGAAAGATTCAACAACACACAATGAAAACAAAGTCAATATCACAAGAATCAAAGGAAAATAATAGACAAACAAAATGACAAAGAAACATACTCTAGACATGGTTTCTCTTCTCCTTCTTCTTCCTTTCTTCCTTCTCCTTCTCTCTCTATCACGCCACTATCTCTCCCTCTCTCTTCCTCTCTATAACACACGGCAGCCAAGAGCATAATGCTCTCCATTTTTCCTCTCTTCCCTTTTATTCTAAAATGGCCCAAAATAGACTAACACGCCAAAAGGTTAGTTTCCTATTCTTAATTATCTCCCTTTAATTTTATTTGTTTGGTTTTATTATAATTGGTAGAAGATAAGAATATGATCACACCCTTACCCAAAATAACATTTATCACCTTATTTTTAATTTATTTGAATAATAAAATAAATGGAATAAATACTCCCCCTTTCCCACTATGTGCTACATGCCCACACCCTTTGCTTCCCTTTTCTTTTATTTTTTTATATCAATTAATTTAAATAAAAATCTAATATAAGGAAAGTATAAAGTGTGTAGAAAATTCTACACATGTGCATCATGCTACCATGCACTTGCACACACTAAATCACTAGGGTGCATCACTACCTACCATGCACCTTAGTACATTCAACCATAGCTCAAATAAGCACATTTTAAAAATAAATTAATAAATATAATTTAACAAATAAATTCACAAAAATCCTACCAAACAATTCTAACAATTGAATAAAATAAACAAACTATTAAATAAAGTAATCACACACTTAACAATTAAATAAAAATAAATCACATCACTTAACAATTAAATAAAATAAAACACAAAAATTTTAATAACTAAATTTTGTTTTGGCGCACTACAATATACCCTCAAAAGGAATTTCGTCCTGAAATTCTTTCTTACCAAATAATTCAAGGTATCTTTCTTTCATGTCTTCCTCCAACTCCCATGTTGCTTCTCGTTCCGTACTATTCCTCCACCGGACCTTAACTAGTGGAATCCTTCTGGATCTCAGTTCCTTGATTCCCTTTTCAATAATGCGCTTAGGCTGTTCATCATAACTCATGTCCTGCTTCAGTTGTAACAACTCGTATCTCAAAACATGAGAGGGGTCTGACACATACTTATGCAACATCGAGATGTGAAAGACGTTATGTGTTTCATCTAACACTGGGGGCAGTGCCAAACAGTATGCAACTTGCTCGGCTCTGTCCAAAATCTCAAATGGACCTATATATCTAGGGGTTAACTTCCCTTTCTTTCCAAAGCGCATAACACCTTTCCTCGGCGAGACTTTCAAGAAAACAAACTCGCCCACTGAAAACTCGATGTCCCTTCTCTTAAGATTAACGTAGCTCTTTTGCCTACTCTGCGTGGTAAGCATCATTTGGCGAATCTTCTCGATCGCCTCACTGGCTTCCCTAATTGTCTCAGGGCCTAAAATTTGTTTCTCCCCAACTTCATCACAGTGCAAAGGAGATCTACACTTACGCCCATAAAGCATCTCATAGGGAGCCATCCCAATAGTAGATTGGTAACTGTTATTATAAGAGAACTCCATTAGGGGTAAGTATCGGTTCCAAGACTTTGAAAAGTCCAAAGCACAACACCTCAACATATCCTCTAAAATCTGTATAGTCCTCTCAGTCTGCCCATCGGTCTGAGGATGAAACGCGGTGCTAAACTTTAGTCTTTATCCCATAGCTCTCTATAGCCCTTTCCAAAAGTTCGATGTGAAAACAGACCCTCGATCAGAAATTATCGACTTTGGCACCCCATGAAGTCTCACTATCTCACTAACATACAAATCAGCATATTGATCCGCCGAGTATGTGGTCTTGACTGGCAGAAAATGGGCAGACTTAGTGAGTCTATCTACTATCACCCACACTGAGTCATGCTGCTTGGTGGTTCTAGGCAACCCTACCACAAAATCCATTGTTATATCCTCCCATTTCCATTCAGGAATGTAGAGCGGTTGAAGCAACCCTGCTGGCCTCTGGTGTTTCGCTTTGACTTGCTGGCATGTCAAACATCTAACAACAAACTCAACAATGTCCCTCTTCATTCCATGCCACCAATATAATGCCTTAAGGTTTTGGTACATTTTTGTGGACCCTAGGTGCAAGGAATAAGGCGTTGTGTGCGCTTCTTTCATAATACTTTCCTTAATTTCAGCATTGTCAGGCACACAAATCCTATCCTTGTATCCAAAGCCTCTTGTTTCACTAAGGCTTCATCCAATTTCT
Organism: Humulus lupulus; assembly: GCF_963169125.1. Taxonomy (NCBI): domain Eukaryota; kingdom Viridiplantae; phylum Streptophyta; class Magnoliopsida; order Rosales; family Cannabaceae; genus Humulus; species Humulus lupulus. The sequence goes on from NC_084793.1 coordinate 176,768,666, forward strand.
GTCCTTCTCAGATTTGTTCTAATAGGGAGGATTGCAATGTGAGGTTTTCCAAACTTCCCGTCACAATTTCAATGCCGGCATTTATGATCTCTTTCTGAAGAGGCATCTCTATTGTACGTAGTGCTGAGACATTCCCATGTCCCCGCCTACTCAGAGCATCTGAAACCACATTGGCCTTGCGTGGGTGGTATAGAATCCCACAATCGTAGTCTTTCACTAATTCCAACCACCTTCGCTGCCTCATGTTCAGTTCCTTTTGTGTGAAAAAGTATTTCAGACTTTTGTGGTCGGTGTATATCTCACACTTGTCTCTGAACAGGTGATGTCTCCATATCTTTAGTGCGAACACTACTGCTGCCAATTCAAGGTCATGAGTGGGATAACGTTGCTCATAATCCTTGAGTTATCTGGAAGCATAAGCTATCACCTTCCCATCTTGCATCAACACACATCCCAACCCGTTCTTTGATGCATCACGATTCACCATAAATTTCCCACCCTCAGTGGGAACACAAAGGATAGGCGCAGAAATCAACTTATCCTTCATGGTCTGGAAGCTCTCTTCACATTTTTCAGTCCATGCAAACTTCTCATGTTTGCGGGTTAAGTTGGTTAATGGGGGTGGCGATCTTTGAGAAACCTTCTACAAACTTCCTATAATAACCTGCCAACCCTAAGAAACTTTGAACTTCTGAGGCATTCTTTGGCTGGGGTCAATCTCTAATGGCCTTGATCTTCGATGGGTTTACTGCTATCCCATTCTTAGACACTATGTGCCCTAAGAAAGTTACATGTTCCAGCCAAAATTCACATTTAGAGAACTTGGCGTACAACTGATGTTCTCGCAATCTGTTCAGAGTCAACCTCAAATGCTCCTCGTGCTCCACCTTGGTCTTCAAGTAAATGAGGATATCATCTATGAACACTACTACAAACTTGTCCAAGAAATCCTTAAATACCCTATTCATCATGTCCATAAATGCTGCTGGGGCATTGGTGAGTCCAAAAGACATCACCAAGAATTTATAGTGCCCGTAGCGAGTTTTGAAGGCCGTTTTTGGAATGTCCCCCTCCTTCACTTTCAACTAATGGTACTTGGATCGCAGATCAATCTTTGAGAACACTACTGCCCCTTGCAGTTGGTCAAAAAGGTCGTCTATCCTAGGCAAGGGATATTTATTCTTAATGGTGACCTTATTGAGTTCTCGGTAATCAATGCACATTCTCATACTCCCGTCCTTCTTCTTCACAAATAGGACTGATGCTCCCCATGGCGAATGGCTAGGTCTTATGAACCCCTTATCTAACAACTCCTGTAGCTGGTTCTTAAGTTCCTTCAACTCCGCAGGCGCAATTCGATAGGGTGCTTTAGAGATCGGTGCTGTTTCTGGTGCAAGCTCGATTACAAACTCGATTTCTCTATTCGGGGGTAATCCTGGTAATCCTCGGGAAACACCTCCGGGAACTCGCAAACAATACGTAGATTTTCTGGCTTAGTTCTGACTCCTTGGACTTATCCACCACACTGGCCAGGAATGTCGAACATCCATGTTGCATCATATTCCGTGCTTCTAGTGCATATATTATGGGTGTTCGAAAACCCGCTACTTCGCCTCTAAAGGAAAAGACCTCTCCTTCCTGGCCTGAAATCTACGGTCTTCTTTCGACAGTCTATCGTAGCCCCATGTTTGGATAACCAATCCATGCCGAGTATGACACCATAATCTGGTATACTCAGTTCTATGAGATCTGTCGGGCACTCCCTACCTTCTACCGTTGCAGGTGTTGACGATAACCACTTAGTTGACAATATCATATCTCCCGATGGCAACAATGTACTAAAGGTTTGTTCAAACAGCTTATAAGGCAAATTCAGTCTATCAATCACATTAATGGAAACATAAGAATGATTCGCTCCAGAATCAATTAGAACTCTACACATTGTACCAGATATAGTGAGTTGACCTGTAACTACTGTATTGCCGTTGGCCGCTTCATTCTGGGTTAAGGCGAAAACTCTTGCTGGCACTAGGTTGTTGTTTCTATCCTGTCCCGCTTTCTATTGTGGGCAATATTTTCTCAGATGTCTTGCTTGTCTACACTTGTAACATTTGTTGGTGTCATCCTGACATTCTCCCATATGTCATCTCGAACATTTAGGACAGCTAGGGTGCTCAACTTTATTATTTCTGTGATTCCCACGATTTCAATCATTATTTCGACTATTGTGATTGTTGTGATTTCCATTGGGAGCTGCGACCTTGGGCCTTTTGTTAGTGCCACTATTTTGACCCTATTAGGCATCCTCTTGTTATTCTCTTGAAATAATTTACTCTTATTAGTCTCTATACTTGCAGCACCGTCCTTCCCTATACCATTCTTCATGTATTCAGTGTCTAAAGCTTTGTCCAGAATCTCAGCATAGTTAATTGGCTCTATACTTGTCATTTGGACATCCTTGGCAATCATAGGATTCAATCTCCTTATGAATCCTTGAACACTCATGACCTTTGTTGAGACTATCTCAGGTGCAAACCTTGCCAGTCTGTCAAACTTCTAGGCATACTCTGTGACTGGAAGACTACCTTGTGTCAGTGTCACAAACTCATTAACTCTAGTTGCTAGTACTATAGCATTGTAGTACTTTTTGCTGAAAACTTGTACAAAGTCAGCCCAGGTCATGGTGTCTAAAGTTTGTGTCTTCTTAATCATGTCCTACCAAATTCTAGCATCCACTTTTAGGATTGCTAATTATCTTGTTGTCCTTGGAAATTCTTAGTCTGTACTAGTAGCCTTTGTCTTATTTTGTCATGTCGCAACTCATTACTTATCCTCATTGTTGCGTTAGTCATAGCTTGTCATTGTCCTCTATGTTGAACTATGTTATCGTGGATTTACTCGCCTCTCCGCCTCCTTAGTCTCCATTTAATCCATTGAGGTTTTGTTGTTGTTTGCTACTAAAAGTTGTGGCGTGTCCATGTTGTGTGCTCCTCTGCTCCTACACGTATCTATCTAGTTAAACACATCTCCTAGCAAGATAATGTCGTGGAGTAAACTCCCTAACCCATGTCTTTATTAACAATCATGTTGTAAAGCTTATGTGTACTTTGATCTTGATAGTGTCCAGCTATATTATCATTGATGCAATCCATTCTTTGCTTTACTTGAAACTTGATAGTGTCATACTTGCGATTTCATATGATGCATCTCATCCATTAAATACATTCATTCACAACAAACATCTCTCATGGAGCTGATATCCACTCATCTCCATCGTTTACATCATCTATATGAACCCTTGAGATCCCACTGAACTTCATCAAGAAGTTTCTCTCTAGAAGCCCTAATTATTAGAGGCATACTTTCTACACAGCAATTACAAAACTACAAAATTTAAAAGCAGAAAGAAAACGATAACATATAGAACAAATACTTATGACGTGGTGAGGTGAGATTTTCCCGTCTTTAGCGTGTATGGGGAGGGTCCTTGGAAACATGGACGACCGTCTCTGATACCATTTGTAAAACGCCCTATTCTAGTGCTTTGTATAACATTCACATATTCATTGGTTTATAGGAGAAAAGCCACTTATAATAAAGATTTCAGTGGGATCTTGCTAAAACATGCAAGTTGGGCCCAATAGTTTAAAAAGAAAATGTTAGTTTTCATGCAAAGTTCTAAAACAACCAAAAGTTCAAGTCCCACTGATAAGTCTTAAAAAGTCCCATTAAACATAATATTATTAAAAGAAAGTGACGTTTTAAACTGATCGTTTCTCGTCCATAGGATGCCCCCATGCCATACACACCACGACGATAGAACTCCCCACATCAGCAAGCGTGCCATAGAGAAACCTATTTGCTACCTGGAAGGGAAAGTAAGGGGGTGAGCTAAAAGCCCAGTAAGGAAGTACAAACATCATACAAGTAAGATACAACAAATCACAAACACCTTCATTCATCTTTAAACATCATAGCATCATCGTCATAATGGCGTCAATATCATAAATATAAACATATTCACGTCAACATTAACATCATCATCATATCATAAACATCATAACATCACCATAACATAAACATCATAGCATCATCATAACAAAACATCATAACATCATCATAAACATAAACATCATAGCATCATCATAACAAAACATCATAAACATTTCCTTGTGAACATGGCCCGCTAACTTGTCCATGTCACCCTTTGAGGTAAACAAGATCTCTGGTCCTTGAATAACCTCAGCGCGTCCGCCCTTGGAGTTACGTCTTCATATCCTTAGTACCTCGGGTTACGTCTTCATATTCTTAGCAACCCTTTTGTTGTGTCGCGTTCAACACGCTAACAACCATTACATATAACTCGGTTACGTCTTCATATCCTTAGTAACCTCTTTATTTGATGTGTCGCGTCCATCACGCTAACATCCATTCATATCATACAACATTCATACAAGCCAACATATCATCGCATTATAGCATTTCATAATTCATAACATTTTCATTCATACAAACAGTTTTACCATTCATAGCATAAACAATCATAAATTCTATCTAACTTCCTTACCTCAGGTCCAAGCTAAGTAAAACGACAACTTTTCAATGAGCCTATACCATAATCAAAATGACATTCCTTAGCTTCACATATCACTATTTTGCCCACTCATATAACTCACGTGTGCATGGGCCATGCACACATGGTGAGAATTTCTCACAACAAATATGCATAGTTACATATAATGTCATAAAAGAATAATGCACATTCTACTTATATTGCATGCATGATTTTTCTATAAAAACTACATGGTTGCATAATAGACATAATTTTTTACATAAAAGTGAATTTGCAAGCGACATGCATACGTGGGAACGTTGTGTAAAAGTGACGTTTAAAATGATAATTCTATGCGTCTTACTTCTATTATTTTCAAAAATAATAAACTTGTAACATGCTTTGTTTACAATTATTTATCTTTTTAAAATTTCTAGGTTGATTAATCTTCTAAAAGCGTTATTTTTATTTCATAAAATTAATTTAATCAACCATTATAAAATTTTATAATTATTTCATTAATCACTTTTAATTTGCATAAAATAACAAAGACCAACAATTACGAAAAAAATACTTATAACTTAACATGTTTACTTAGAAAATAACATTATAATTCAATTATCAAATTTATAAATTTAATGTGAGAAAAATCTAATTTAGATGTGGAAAAATATTCTTTTAATTATTTTATTTTTAAGACTTAATTTTAAGTGGAACAAATTCATACGTAAAAATCCAATGATTATTTTTATAAATATTATTTAACTAAACTTTTAGCCATGTTTTAATTTATTTAAAAAATCACAAGTAAAATATTTTCACCATTTTTCTTAATTAAAAACAAAGAAAATCATAACTATTAATATCAACACTCATAGTCATAATAGAAATACCATTATTAATATTTTCATGGGTTAGGGTGTTAATTTATTTCAACATATACACAAAATTCCCTTTTATTTAAAAACACAACTTCACTTTTTATTAATATTCCAGCAACTATTTTTAACCTCAAAATCACCATTCTTATTTTTTAAAAACTCATATTTTCTCAAATTTTTTTAAAAAAATATGTAGGTAATTATTTACACAAAATATCATTTCAAGGCATCTTAATTTTTTTCATTTAATTTCTTAAAACATCAAACACTAGCAAAAATTTATTAAGCACTCAAAACATTATTCTCATCACATACAAAATCATTTTTGCACAAAATCAGCAAGCACATTAAATCATGAAATTCATTATTTTCATTATATTTCACAAAATTTCATACTTATTTATGTAACAATATTCCAACACAAACCCTAGAATATTTCTACACCCTTTTAATTATTTTAGATGTTACAATTTAGCACACAATAAATCATCAACCACCTTGAAACATATTCACAAGTCATGAACAAATAATCATCTTTGATCTTGTCCTAAAATATACTCTTAATAAATTATTATCATGCAATTATTCCAAAGAAACAAAACCATCATAAATTCATTCAAGATCTTACCACAACCTATCATGATTTCTAAGATTAGATTGACATTAAACATAAAATAAAATAAAAATAACCATCATCCTTTGAGCATCACCCAAGGCCGATACACACTTAGCCAAAATAACCAATTCTTTTCATGTTATTTTTAAATACTCATCATCACTTTTCCTAGATCATAATTTAAAACCCTTGTACACTTTCACATAAAGTCTTTAAGCCAAAACATACCTATCATTTAACTATAGAAAATCTTTGAACAACATATCATAATCACCATATTTCAATAATCATCTCACTACACATATTTTTAATACACAACCATAATAATCAAACCAAAATACCATAAACCCATGCCCACCCCTAGGTCTATTTTCCCACGCATCAAAATATAAGAAAAATATCCATCAATCCATGAACATCATAACATTAGGGTTAGAGATTTGATACCTCTCTTGATTGTAAAATCAAGAACACAAATTGATCAACACCCAAACTTTACCACCCCTTGTTCAAACCTAGGGTTTTTTTTTTATGAAATTCACCATGAGAAGAAGAAAGATTCAACAACACACAATAGAAACAAAGTCAATATCACAAGAATCAAAGGAAAAGAAAATGACAAAGAAACATACTCTAGACATGGTTTCTCTTCTCCTTCTTCTTCCTTTCTTCCTTCTCCTTCTCTCTCTATCACGCCACTCTCTCTCTCTCTCTCTCTAACACACGGCAGCCAAGAGCATAACACTCTCCATTTTTCCTCCCTCCCCTTTTATTCTAAAATGGCCCAAAATAGACTAACACACCAAAATGTAAGTTTCCTATTCTTAATTATCTCCCTTTAATTTTATTTATTTGTTTTTATTATAATTGGTAGAAGATAAGAATATGATCCCACCCTTACCCAAAATAACATTTATCACCTTATTTTTAATTTATTTGAATAATAAAAATAAATGGAATAAATACTCTCCCTTTCCCACTATGTGCTACACGTCCACACCATTTGCTTCCCTTTTTTTTATTTTTTTTATATCAATTAATTTAAATAAAAATATAATTTAAGGAAAGTATAAAGTGTGTAGAAAATTCTACACATGTCCATCATACTACCATGCACTTGCACACACTAAATCACTAGGGTGCATCACTACCTACCATGCACCTTAATACATTCAACCATAACTCAAATAATCACATTTTTAAAATAAATTAATAAATATAATTTAACAAATAAATTCAAAAAAATCCTACAAAACAATTCTAACAATTAAATAAAATAAACAAACCATTAAATAAAATAATCACACACTTAACAATTAAATAAAAATAAATCACAACACTTAACAATTAAATAAAATAAAACACAAAAATTTTAATACTAAAAAAAAAAATTTGGCGCACTACAACACTCTACTTATATATATATATATATATTAAATGTTGTGTGGGTTTCTTGCATTTATTATATGTATGTTGATAATGTATATTGAATGGATGGATATGTTTTTTTGAATGTATTGTTGAATGATCGATCATTAATTATATGATGCTATTGGGTTAGGAATTTGAATTTCTAGATCTTGTGTAAGTCATAAAGGGCATATGATTTTTGTAGAATTTTATTTTTTAAATATGTATTTTGAAAATCTGTACACAAAGAAGAAAGAAGGACCCAAACCTATGGCTCGAGCCCTAGCCGCGGCTCCCTGCGCACCACACACACGCTGATCCTCCTTGCGCCCCAGCTCCTGCGTGCCCGTGCCCCTGCACCTGCATTCCCGTGCCCATGCGCTTGCTATCCGCGCCACTGCGCCTACTGCCTGCGCCACTGCAGCCCGTGCGCACCCCATGTGTCGTGCTCAATGCCTGTGGCAGCCACCATCCTGAGCCCTTGAGGCTCCATGGTGTCGCCAACCATAGTTGTCTAGGGCACCATTCTTGGTGTCCAAAGCTAGATCCTATTTTTGTGCAATTAATCTTTTATTTAATCAATTTTTAAATTGTTTAAATTTAAAAGTTTAATTATCTTATTTTATTTTACTAGAAAAATAAAATATCTTTTAGTTGGTTAAGATTTTATCTTAAGTTTAAATAATTATTTGAATTTGATTATTTAATTATTTAAATTCAACTAAATTAAAAAGATGACAAAAATGGTAATTTAATTAAAAGTTAGTTTTAATTCAAATAAATTAATTGGAAGTTAGTTTTTAATTAATTAGTTGATCCAGAAGTCGATTTCTGACTATCTCTGTCTGATTGAAAATCAGAATCAGTGTAACCAGTGGGGTTCAGGTCTCCATCTGAATATACACGCATATAATCTCTAGTATTTCTAAGATACTTGAGAATATTTTTCACTGCAGTCCAATGACTCAATCCAAGATTGGATTGATAACGGCTGACTATCCCTACTGCATAACAAATGTCAGGTCTTGTACACAACATGGCGTACATTAGACTGCCTACTGCTGAGGCATAGGGATATTGTCTCATGTCTTCCTCTTCCTGAGGTGTTTTGGGACACTACTTCTTGGAAAGGAATACTCCAGAACGGGTTGGCATATCACCCTTTTTGGAGTTTTGCATATTAAAGCGTTCTAGCACCTTATCAATATAAGTTGCTTGAGATAATGCCAAAGTTTTGTTCTGTCTATCTCTAAGAATCTTAATGCCCAGAACAAACTTGGCTTCTCCGAAATCTTTCATTTGGAATTGTTCAGCTAACCAGTTCTTTACTTTTGATAATGATGTTACGTCATTTCCAATCAGTAATATATCATCAAAGTAAAGAACGAGGAATACTACTACACCATCTTTGATTTGTTTATAGACATAAGGTTCATCAACGTTTTGTTCAAAACCAAACGTTTTAATTGTGTCATCAAATCTCAGATTCCAAGATCTAGAAGCTTGTTTGAGTCCATAAATGGACCTAAGAAGCTTGCAAACCTTTTGCTCTTGACCTTTTAATTCGAACCCTTCTGGTTTAGACATTTAAATGGTTTCGTCAAGATAACCATTCAGAAAAGCTGTTTTGACATCCATTTGCCAAATCTCATAATCCATGCACGCAGCTATGGACAAGAGTATACGAATGGATTTTAGCATGGCTACAGGAGAAAAATTTTCTTCATAGTCAACCCCTTCTTTCTGTGTGTAACCTTTGGCTACAAGCCTTGCTTTGAAAGTCTTCACTTTCCCATCCGCTCCTCTTTTCTTCTTGAATATCCACTTGCAACCAATGGGTTTGATATTCTCAGGTGGATCTTCAAGAACCCAGACAGAATTGGAATACATCGATTCCATTTCTTGGTTCATGGCTTCTTGCCATTTGTCCTTGTGCAGAATCATTCATTGCATCTTTAAATGCCAATGGGTCGTCTTTATTTGTGTCAAACACAAGCATTTGAACTTCGTGTTCATAGCGTGTGGGTTGCTTACTAACCCTCCCACTACGACAAGGTTCACTACTATTCTGACTAGAACTAGCAGTTTCCTCTTGCCGTATTTCATTGGTTGTTGCTGGTGACTTTGCAATTTCATTCGAGACCATCTCCTCCAAAACAACCTTACTGCGAGGTTTGTGGTTATTGACATAGTCATGTTAAAAAAAAGTTGCATTTGTCGATACAAATGTTTTATTTTCTTTTGGACTACAGAAAATTCCACCTCTGGTCTCTTTGGAATATCCCACAAACATGCACACTTCAGAGCGTGATTCCAACTTCCTGGTCTTTCCTTTAAGCACGTGTGCAGGACACCCCCAAATTTGAAAATGGTGTAAACTAGGTTTACAACCATTCCGTAATTCTATGGGTGTCTTTTGGATAGACTTAGATGGAACAACATTTAATATGTATAGAGAAAATTGAATCACATAGTCCTAGAATGACTGTGGTAATGATGAGAAACTCATCATTGATCTAACCATATCTAATAACGTTCTGTTCCGTCTTTCTAGAACACCATTTTGTTGTGGCGTTCCAAGTGCTGTGACTTGGGATTGAATGCCATACTCACACAGATGGTCCTTGAATTCAAAATCCAAGTACTCTCCTCCTCGATCAGATTGAAGAGCTTTTAGTGATTTACCTAATTGCTTTTCAGCTTCTGCTTGAAATTCTTTGAACTTTCCAAAAGTTTCAGATTTTCTTTGCATTAAGTATAGGTAACCATATCTTGAATAATCGTCAATAAAAGTGACGAAGTATTCATAACCTCCTCTTGCTTGTACATTAAGTGGACTACAAACATCCGTATATACTAGCTGAAGTAGTTTTGTGGCTCTTGAACCTTTAGTAGAGAAAGGACTCTTGGTCATTTTGCCTTCTAGACAGGATTCACAAACAGGGAGAGATCCAATAGATAGTTCTCTTAAAGGACCATCCTTTACATGCCTATTTATTCTATCTAGACTAATATAGCCAAATCTCAAGTGCCACAGATATGTTTCACTATCGGAATCAGTCTTTTGTCGTTTAATAGATCTAGGATTAACTATTTTAAATAATTCAGAATTACTAATATATTTCTCTTTGGCTTGTAGTTTATAAAGCCCATCAATAGATTTTGCAGAACATATCTTAAAACCATATCTTGAAATAACAATCGAATTATTATTAAAAGAGATTTTAAAATTTTGTTCATGCAACATAGAAATAGAAATTAAGTTTCTAGAAAATCCAGGAATATAATAAACGTTCTCTAAAACAAGAAATTTATTCTTCTCAAATTCCAAACGGGCTGTTCCAACTGCTGCTGCAGAGACAATCTGACCACTGCCTACCCTCACAGTCACCTCTCCATCAACAAGCTTCCTCGTCGAACTAAGAATTCGAAGAGAAAAGCAAACATGGTTAGTGGCTTCTGAATCTACTATCTAGGATGAGGAATTGTCTTCCACTAAACAAGCTTCTAGCACAAGTAAATCAAATTTACCTTTCTTTTTCTCTTTGAGGTCAGCGAGATACTTTGGACAGTTTCTCTTCCAGTGACCATCTTCTCCACAGTGAAAGCAAGTCCCTTTTGTGGTCTTGTTTTTGGAGGTTTTAGTGTTCTTGTTCTCTTTGCTTTTGGATGACTTTTTAGGCTTCTCACATATTAATCCAATGTTCAAGTTTGATTTCCATTTCATGTAGTTTTTACCAGTCAACTTTTCATTAGCAAGTAAAGAAGATACATGATTTGAGCTAGACATAATTGCTGAAAATAAATAAATAAACGAAATGAATTTATGCATATAATAAATATCAGTTATTTTCAGAATAGTAAATGTGATGCATGAATGCAACAATTAAAGAACACTTAAAAAATAATTACTAATTCCACGATTAATTAATTTGAACATTAATGGACCAGCCTTAGGATAGGTCAGACTAATTCCAAATTAATTTTGAGACAAGTTCTCAAATTTATAAGTGAAAACTTAAATCAATATTTCTCTTTTGACTTATAAACGACTGTTTGTTTGGTCAAGAATACATTAGTCCGCTCGAAAGCCTAATGTACCTTGTGAGTGTAACCCATTATTTTAGATCAATGACTTAACTCAAGAGTGTGACTTAGGGCTAGTCAAACTTGAAATACATCATTAAATCCTATTCTTTAAAAATAAGTTTGCCTTGAGAATAACACAAACAGAAGCCTTCCTTAGGGGGACACAAGCAATGGTGCCGCGAGGCCCTCTCCATGCTACCTCAGTGCTAACTAATAATGGAGACCTTGTGACTTATTGTCATAACTCCCTCTCCCACTCACTATTTTAGAATATGTGTTTTCTCAAAACATCCTATGTTATTTAATTGGTTGTAAAAATAAAGTGATCTATTTTTACCAAATGATATTCTAATAATTACTAATCAAATTAAGCAAAAATAAAATTATAGAACTATGCCCTAATTAATTCAATTTTATTTTGCTATAATTACTAAGAATATCATTTATAATTTAATAAAATAATTTTATTAAATAATAGAAATTAAACAACTTTTAAAATCTATTTCCAATCTTGAACTAGTTAAAAACTAGATTTATTATTATATGGTCCAACATATAATCACATAGGACAATCCTAAGGCACGTTTCTACTCATATGAGATGCATGCACAATTTTAAATACTGTGTGAGTTATATGTATGACATGTCAAAAAATGCATGATAAAGTATTAAACAATTTAATCACATTCAAACATTTAAATAAATAAATACTAACTAAATAAATAAATAAATGCAGGCCAGGTGTCTTGGGTATTTCTAGAAAAATTACAACATTTGCAAAAATATACACAAAAAATGTAAGAAACTAAATAAGACCTAAAGAGATCTCTATTTTTAACTTTGGGCCTTCACAAGTAGTCTTGATCCATTAAGCCACTTATCCATTTAATTTTGAATTAAAATAACTTTTAATTATCTTAAACAAATTTTAAGAATAATTAACTTGAGCTTTAATGCCTGATAAGTTATTAGGCCCAGTTTTGAATTTGGGCTCATACAATTAATTCAAAATAAAACAATTTTAATTATGGGCTAAATTAATTAAGCCCATAATTTAAATGGATAATTTTTGGATGCAAGCCCTAGGGTTTAAAAAAAATTAGTGGCGGTTGCATATGGTGGCTCGGCAAGGGGCATGCGGCTAGAGTGCATGGGCTGCTACTGGGTGCGACACGTAGAGGCATGCAACAGGGCGAGGCGCAGGGGCGCGCTGGGCGTGCGGCTAGGTGAGGCGTGGGGCATGAGCACTCGGCTGGGTGAGGTGCGCGGGGCGCATTGGGCAGGCAACACGCAGGGGCTGGGCACGCAGCTGTGCGGCTGGGTGAGGCTCGGGCTTCAGGGCTCGGAACCCGGGGCTCGGGCCTTACAAAATTTTTTAAATAATTTTAACACAGAAAATTAAAATTACAAAAATTCCTATGCCCCAAAATGGCTTACATTTTTCATCTAGAATTTTAAGAACATTTCCTAAACCCAAAACACCATATAATTAGCAACCCTTAAGAATAAACTATAATCATACATACATCCATCCATTCACATATATTACAATAACATAAGAATGCATATTATGCCCACACAGTAATTAATGTATGCAGAGATTAATGACCGCTCTGGTATCAATTGTTAGGAATGAGTTTCTTAATACGCAGCGGAATGGTGGTGGGGCTGGCCCAGTGTACAACAAAAATTTTGTAACATATTTAAACTACCTTTAAATATGCGGATCCATTAATATACATACATTAATCATAAGCAAGTTAAGAATAGAATTTATACCTCTTGAAGCCTATCAAGTGTCCTTGCTATCTTTTCGTATTTAGAATGATCTTCCTATCTAAGCCGCTCCCAGGTACTCACACCAAGATCTTCCAAATTGTTCTCTACGCCTCAAGAAGTGTGTGGAAACTTAGAGAATGAAGGATAATTTATTTGTGATTATACTTGATGTACTCAACACATGAGATCAAGAGAATAGGCCTGAGAATTGGTTCTTTATTTTTAGGGAGAGAAAATTATCGTTCTATTTTTCACACAGCGAATCTTAGACTTAGTTTTCTGAGATTGGTTATTTTTATATTTTCTGATTAGTCATACTTAAGAGAAAATATTCAAAAATAAATCTATAACCAACTTACAATTTAACTTTTAATTAATTAATTATTTTATTAATGAAAAAAATCCAAAAACTAATTTTTGAATTATCCAGTAATTAATTAATTAAATAAATAAAAATGAAAATCCTATTACTGAAAATAGCAGTACACACCACACACAGTCCATGGACTATGTGTGCACGTGTAGCATCCCTATTTTTAGGGATGTTGTTTTTTTCAATTTTTATTTAATTATTTATTCAAACTTCTTTGTCAGATAAGATCTAACAACCTGATAACTAATTCAAATTTGAATTTAAATTGAAATTAAATATCTTTTTAACTAATTATCAAATATAATTAATTATTTGAATAAATATTAATCTTTTAAATTCAAATCCAATTTGAACTTATCAGATTATTATCTCACACTCAAATAAAGATATTTAATTAATTCTACCAATTAATTAAATCCAATATTTTCAAAAATAAATATTTAATTTATTATAATTTCGAAAATTATAATTAATTAATTATTTAATATAATTTAAAAAATGATACAATAATTAAATATTAATTAATTTTGTTAACTACAACTAATTTGTAATTAATTAATTAATCACTATTATCATATAATTGCATATTTCGTCTGAAGAAGAAATTTCTTCTTAAATATGTCTTTAAACTATTTTTCCCTTCATATCAACTCTTACCTTGAATAGTGTTGATAGAGCCGCTATGGGGACCTATGGACCTATAATTCTAAGCTCCAATAAATTTGAGATTATTAATTAAACTCTTTAATTAAATAATCTTAATTTATCAATCTCATGATTATTCCACTATAAATATGAGACTGCACTCTTGTAATTATAGACATTTCATTTACTGAGTACTTTATAATTATAAAGCGTCCATTGATATAATCATTGCATACAAATTGAGCCTCTAATAATGGTTCATAATTAATCGGGAATAAAATTACCATTTTACCCTTTTAATTATCTCTTGTTTCCTTAGGTCCCATTGACTTTACTAGTGAAGGTTAATTCATAACTATATTATGAATTTGAGCTCAATAACCTTTTAGTCCCAAAAGTCAACCCTTAAGAGAACCATCATTCAATCTCTTGCGAGAAGGCATAGATTCCATATTTGTATACTATGTCCCCAGTCATCTACACTAATGAGTTCCCAAAACAAAAGTTTCTAGCCTGAACATTCTGACAGACCCTAACGAGTGAATCAAAGAACTCATATAACATAAACAGGAGTTCATAGTAACTTCAGAATTAAGATCTATTTGTATATGATCATCGATTGATATATTTAATTAATACTTTGAAACAGTATTTAACTAAGTATTAATAAACATATCTGGTCTAGTTCTATATATTCTCTAATATATAAAGCACCTCCACTAAAGTGTCCTACCACAGTAGTGATCCGGATCTAGATCACATGTATTCATAATACTAGTGGACCGTACTTGCAGTAATTAATCTAAAGATTCAATAAATTTATTTTACTACGAACTATTCATGTTCATTTATTTCAAACACAATCCTCTCGTACCAATACGTGTTTGAGATCACATATATGAACCTAGGAATTTTTCTAATATTTACATAATATTATCACAGAATAATATAGTCCATAAAATATATGCATAACAAATTCAATTCATTTATTTATTTCATAAAACAATGTCTACTACATATGCTTTCAGGGCACAATTCCCAACAGTAAACTACTAAGTATTAAATTAGTTAAAACTTGGTAACTCACACCATATTGAAGGCAATCGTTATTATATGCCTTTAAGATAACCACTTTTATTTAAAAAAGTGTTTTAGTAAAGTTAGATGAATGTAATGAGAAATTTTCTAGATCACATTAATTGTAGAAACATGCTCTTTTATAATTAAATGAATTTTGTAATTAATTACATTAATAGGTTATTAATAAACTAGTAAGTGGGAGAAGGTAACATCTCAATGTGACCTATGATCTCCATTATTAGTACAACACCGTGAGATATGAATAGAGCCTCGAGGCGGCTTTGTTTCCGCCACCCTAAGGAATGTTTCTAGACATATTAATACCAAGGTTGGCTTCTTACAAAGATAGGAAGTAGTGATGTATTTTAGGCTTGACCGACCCTAAGGCGGTACTCTCTAAGTTAAGTCATGAATTCTGAAATAATGGGTTACAATTACAAAGATGCAATTAAGCTTTTGTAGTGGATAATTGCATCTTGACCAAACCAGCGACACTTTATTTTTAAAAGAGAAAATAAAGAGTTATTTTGAGTTTTAAATAATGAAGATAAGATTGTCTTATAAGCTATCTGAATTTAACTTGATCGACCTTAAGGCGACACTTTATTTGTTGGGTAGTTTATCATGGAATAGTAAATGTTTATTTATGTGTTTTAATTATTGCATTCATGCATCATATTTACTTTTTGAATGTTTGATATTTTTCAAATAGTAATATTATTTTATTTTATTTCTTTTAGTAATGTCGAACAGTGGAAATCCTATAACTGCATTACTTTCACCTGAAACCTGAATCTTATGTTAATCTCTGAGAACCATAAATTTGTCCTAACTGAGGAATGTCTTGAAGAGCCCGCTGCCACTGCCACTGCCCCGAAGAATGTTTGGGACAAGTATGATGCCTAGATTCAATCCAACATCATGGCAAAGTGTTACATGCTTGTGAGCATGAATGATGTTCTGAGAACAAAACATGAAACCATGGAAACTGCATTTTATATAATTGATTCTCTACTGGTCATGCTTGGGCAGCAATCTGATCAAAGTAAACATGAGGCTACTAGAACCGATATGACTTTTAAGATGAAGAAATTTGTTTCTATACGTGAACATATCTTAAGCATGATTAACGCGATGCATGAGGCAAAAATACATGGGGCTATCATTGATGAGCGTACACAAGTAAGCATCATACTTGAATCGCTCACTCCTGCCTTTTCTGCGTTCACCACCAACTATATTATGAATAAGTTAGAATTCAACATGACCCATTTGTTGAATAAATTGTAGACATTTGAGTCTCTTAACAAATCCATTACAAAAGAGGCTGAGGCAAAGTGCTAAAGGAGAAACCTTCAACCTCTAAGGATAAATCCAAGAAGAGGAAGAAGAACAATGATAAAGGAAAGGGCAAGAAGTCCAAGAAAAGAAAGAAGGCACCAAAAGCCAAGGAGAACAAGAATGATAATAATTCCAAGAAGAAAGAACCAAAAGAAAAATGTTTCCACTGTGGAGTTGAAGGTCACTGGAAGAGAAACTATAAAAAGTATCTCTCGAAGCTGAAAAAGAAAGGTAAATCTGATTTACTTGTACTTGAAGCTTGTGTAGTGGAAGATGATATGTCATCCTAGGTTTTAGATTCAGAAGCCACTAGCCATGATTGTTCTTCTATGCAGATAATTAAGTCATCAAGGGAGCTGGCTAATGACGAGGTGACCATGCAAGTGAAGTGGAACGCATGTTTCAGCTAGAGCAAAAGGAACAATCCGCTTACACTTCGGGAACAATTATCTTGTTTTGAACAATGTTTATTTTATTCCTGGTTTTTCTAGAAATTTAGTTTCTTTATCTATGTTGCATGAACAATCTTTTAATATTTCCTTTAATAATAATGAGATTGTTATTTCGAAGAATGGTTTCAAAATTTGTCAAGCAGAACATACAAATTGATTGTATATGCTCAAACATAATGAACGAGCGCTTAATAACTCAGAATTATTTAAAGTAGCAAAATCGAAAGGAAACAAAAGACAAAAAGTTTCAAATGAGGATGACACATATCTTTGGCATCTTAGACTTGGTCATATAGGTCTAGAAAGGATAAACCGGCTAACAAAAGATGGACCTTTGAGAGAACTAAGAGTTGGAACTCTTCTGGTTTGTGAATCTTGTCTAGAAGGCAAAGTGACCAAACATCCTTTCTCAGCGAAGGACAATAGAGCTAAAGAGCCTTTGGAGCTTGTACATGGTGATGTCTATGGTCCAATCAATGTACTAGCAAGAGGTGGGTATGAGTACTTCTTCACTTTTATGGACGATTACTCAAGATATGGTAATACTTACTTAATGCTTAGGAAATCTAAAACCTTTGGTAAGTTTCAAAAATTCAAAGTTGAGGTTGAGAAGCAATTAGGTAAGACTCTTAAGGCACTTTGATCTGATTGAGGTGGAGAATATTTGGATTTAGAATTCAAAGATTTCTTGCTGGAGCATGGTATTCTATCCCAACTCGCAACACCAAGAACGCCATATCTAAATGGTATTTCTGAAAGAAGAAACAAGACTTTGTTAGACATGGTCAGGTCTATGTTAAGCTATTTTTCACTTCCTCTCTCATTCTGGGGATATGCACTTCAAACGATGACTTACATTTTGAATGTAGTCCCATCTAAGACCATAAACAAACTGCCACTGGAACTGTGGAATGGAAACAAACCAAGTTTGCACCATTTCCGCATTTGGGGCTGCCCTGATCATGTTCTTAGACCTAAATCAGGGAAACTTGATTCAAGGTCTGAAGTGTGCATTTTTGTGGGCTACACTCCAGAGACAAGAGGCGGTTACTTCTATAGTCCCAAGGATCAAAAGGTATTTGTTTCCATAAATGCAACCTTCCTTGAATACGACTATATGAATAACTATAAACCTTGGAGTAAGGTAGTATTGGAGGAACTCATAGCTGATAAGATTCCATCACCATCATCTTCGTCATTAAATGATAAATGACAAATCGAGGAAACCACTATTCCTAAAAAGGAAACCCTGGTGCAACTTCGTAGTGGGAGGGTTGTGGGACAACCTGTTCACTACAAACATAAGGCATAGGTCCTTGTTTCTAATACAGACAAGGATGATCCATTAACCTTCAAAGAGGTAATAGATGTTCCTGAAAAGGAGAAATGGCAAGAAGCCATGAACTAAGAAATGGAATCTATGTATTCCAATTCTGTCTGGGAACTTGTAGATCCACCTGAAGATGTCAGACCCATTGGGTACAAATGGATATACAAGAGGAAAAGAGGTGTAGATGGGAAAATGGAGACTTCCAAAGAAAGGCTAGTAGCCAAAGGCTACACTCAGAGAGAAGGTGTTGATTATGAATAAACATTTTCTCTTATGGCCATGCTTAAATCCATTCGCATCCTCTTATCCATAACTGCCACCTATGACTATGAGATATAACAAATGGACATCAAGAAAACCTTTCTAAATGGCTATCTTGATGAAAGTATCTACATGGTACATCCAGAAGGGTTCATCAAGAACGAGGAAGATCAAAAGGTGTGTAAATTGCTGAAATCCATTTATGGATTAAAGCAAGCATCTAGATCTTGGAATATCACCTTTGACGAAACAATTAAAACATATGACTTCAAATAGAATGTCAACGAAGCATGTGTGTGCAAATATATCAAAGGAAAAATGGTGGTTTTCCTAGTTCTTTATGTGGATGACATTCTCCTCATTTGCAACAATGTAGAGACATTGTGAAACGTGAAGAAGTGGTTAGCCAAAAAGTTCCAAATGAAAGATTTGGGTGAGGTGAGCTATGTTCTGGGAATTCAAATCCTAAGACATAGGAAGAACACGCTCTTGGCACTTTCTTAGGCCAATTATATCGATAAGGTGCTTGAAATATTCTCTATGAAGAATTCCAAGAAAGGCTAGTTACCAACCAGACATGGAATTACTCTCTCCAAGGAACATTGTCCTAAGACACCTCAGGAGGAAGAGGATATGAGAAAGTATCCCTATGCTTCACTAGTTGGAAGTCTAATGTACGCATGTTGTGTACTAGACCTGAAATATGCTATGCAATAGGGATTGTGAGTCGTTATCAATCAAATCCTGGTTTGGAACACTGGATTGTAGTAAAGCACATTCTTAAGTATCTTAGGACAACGAGGGATTATATGCTTGTATATTTAGAGGTGAGTTGAACCTTACTGGATACACTGATTGTGATTTCTAATTAGACAAAGACAATCGTAAGTCAACGTCTAGGTCAGTGTTCACTCTTGGTGGAGGAGCTGTGGTCTGGAGGAGTATTAAACAATCCATCATAGCAGATTCAACCATGGAAGTCGAATACATAGCGGCTTGTGAAGCAGCTAAGGAGGCAGTTTGGTTGAGAAAGTTCTACACTGATCTGGAAGTAGTTCCAGATATGGATAAGCCATTAATCCTATACTGTGATAACAATGGAGTGGTAGCTAACTCCAAGGAACCAAGAAGCCACAAGAGAGGAAAGCATATAGAAAGTAAATACCATCTGGTTAGAGAGATTGTGCACAGAGGTGATGTGACTGTTATGAAGATAGCTTCGGAATAGAACCTAGATGACCCGTTTACCAAGATACTTCCTGCAAAGTCGTTCATGGGTCACATGTGCAACATGGGATTAAGGGAGATGCCTCACTTTCTTTGAGGGTAAGTGGGAGATTGTTAGGATTAATGTCCTAAAAGCATGTAAATACATTTTATTGAATTAAATAAAAAGAACAATTTTGTTATATTTGAATGTTGTAATTATTATTTAAATTAATTATATGATAATATCAACAAAATTTCTTATTCATTCATGAGAATATGATCCTGTATTAGTACGAGAGAATTAAGATCATATATAATGAATAAAATAGTCAGTAACATATTAAAGTATGAAATCTTTAATGAATGGTTACAAGTGCGGTTTACTAAGCATACATGATGCAAGTGATCTAGATTCGAATTACTGGTGTGGATAGCGTTGATGCGGTTTTTCGTCAACAATGGATTAAGAAATCTGACAATTGAGATATTAGGTTTTTCTACTAAACCGTGATTTAACAAATGAACAATATAAAAAATACTCACACTTTTCGTGGTTCAGTGGTTAAAATCCACCAAGTCCACGAGACAATCTTATTAATCTATTTAGGGCTCTGGGTGAAATTTTTTCTTACAATTTCAACAGAGATTATGTATATCAAGAAATCCGTCTATTTTTCTATCCATTCCCTTGATATTTATAGAGGGTTTTCCTGGACAACTTTGGGTAACCACTTACATAAATATGGTAAATAATAAATTTAAATAACCTCCCATTTACATAGGGATATGATTGCCTATGTAATTTACATTTGTTATCTCAAGTAATAAATGTGTAATAAAATTTGGGCATTAATGAGCGTATATGGAATCTCTGAGTCTTTTGTGATCCTTCACTATGCATCATGATAGGCTTCTGCGAGCTAAACACTTCCTTTGAGTTGGATGTCGAAGAGCTAACCTAACCTGACACGGGGCAAATTCAGAGTATCTAGAAGGAGATTTAGCCATCATGCATCTCAAACTAGGTTGTTGGCGCAAAAGGCGATCTGGAGACTATCTGGTTGTCGTAAGCTATTAAGTTTGACTTGAGCTGCTCACTCTAGAGTTAGCTAGATGTTCTACCTATACGCTTTCTCCATTTTCTTATTTGTCAGCTGTACCCCGTGTTGAGTGATTCAATTCGTATTTATTTTGGGCCCCCCAAGCTCCTACTCATGCATGTTGTCACTTCTGACACGCACAATATGGGCTTTTAGGCTTCTGTTATGTGAAATTGTGCCCACCCACTACTCGAGTGCGAAACACGTGTCAGTCGAAAACTGTTACAACTGTCCTGTCAACTTTTTGCCACCGCAGGGGTTATTTAAGCTAGGCCTTTGGATCCCAAACTAACCTAATCGGGTGGCCCAGATTGGTTCCCAAAATTTTTGTATAAATAGGAGAAACAAACCTGAACCTCACCACCTTTGCATTAAAAAAATTTCTCTTTCCTTGTCAGAACACCTTCAACATTCTCTCACTTTCAAGAAGCTTTCAGACTATTATCTTTGGAGCAGCCATCACTTCCCTCGATCGAAGATCTAATATGTAAGTATTTTTATATCCGGTTAAAATTTCACCCTCTTATTTTTCAAGAAGTTTTACGAAATTTTCCAGTATAGTTTCTTACTTCGGCCATGTTCGAGTTTAATAGGGGTTTTTGTTAAGCCAAAACAATAATACTAGGTCTGATTAGAAATAATGTGCATAAAGAAACAGGAAATTTTCTGGGTTTTGAAAGAGGATTGCCTGTGTATGCATAAAAATTTGAGGGTTTTTAGGTTTAGTTCTTGGTAGCTTAAGGGTTACGATTTCCTGAGCAACTTTGAATTAAATCGCTTTCAAAATGGTATTGGGTCTGACATGTGAATCTTGAAGTATCAGGGGATTTCTCAAGTTTACAACACGTGGTCAGTGAACGAGTGTGTACACATGCGTTGTTGCTAGGAGATATCTTAGCTTGTGTGTATCTTGGGTTGAATAAATCAAATTCAAACCCTCGATTCATCGTACCTTTATCGCCATAGCAAGGTTTTATCTTAGGATGGTCTAACAGGTCGCTTTGTCCCCAGGCGAGCTAGATCATGGCCCACCAGAAGAAGTCAGTCGCGAGCTCCTCTTCCCTAAGCAAGAGTAAGAGTACTGCACATGAGACCCTTATTCCTCACTTCGGCTCGATAGTGGATAGGGAGATCTTAATTGACCCCAATGCCTTTTTGAGGCTAAGTGCATTGAATCCTGGATAAAGACTCAGAGCAAGGTGAATAAAATTTTGCTGAGCCACGGGATCGAATTGGGGTCTGAAGGCCTTGTTGCCCATCCTTCGTTGGAAGGAGAGCGGAGCTGCACTCCACTTCAGGATGACTTCGGGGCCTGGAGTGACGAGCATCTGAAGGCAGGTGCCTTTCTCCCTTTGGACCAGTACTTTGTGGATTTTTTGAACTACATCAAACTGGCGCCATTCCAGCTTCCCCACAATTCATATCGGCTTTTGGCGAGGCTAAAATATTTATTCTTGAAGCACGAGTGGGAGGTTCCCACCCCCGTCGACATTATGTACTTCTTCTGTCTCAAAGCCAACTTTGAACAGAAGAGGCGAGGTGACAAATTCTACTACCTCACCAGATTCCCCAATACGACCTCCGTCATCGACCACCCCAACCACCCGAATGATTACAAGGATCAATTCTTCATGTCAAATAGGTTCAAGAACTACACCATCGGTATTTCAACCGTCCTCATAAGTTTCTTAGCTCTTCGGACTTTGTACTTGAATTCCTTTTTAATCAAGTTTAAGCATATTCTGATTGAGTTGTTACTTTGTGCAGCTATATACAAGAGAACGGGGCAATCAGAGACCCTTGGAGGTCAATATGAGACGTTGTCCCATATTCCTGCCAAGGAGAAGAATTTCTGGATGGTAGTTAATGACACTACCATGGTGGCCTGCAAACTAATCCAGAAAGATCAGAAGCTGGCCATCAGTGCTTGAGGTCCTCCCCCCGAGCTCTCTCCTCCTCAAGAAGTCATCCCTACCGTTGAAGACGCTGAAGAAGAAGAAGAGGAAGAGGTTGTGCACCTGGTGCGCAAAAGAAAGTTCCCTGAGGATGGACAACATCCTGAACAAGGCTGAGTTGAATCGGGGGCCACAGCCGGCACTTCCGCCTAAGGTAACCCATATAGAGAATTAAATAAAGTTGCTACATGTTTTAGTCTAGTTCGATTCAACCCACGACAGCTCGTGAGTTGACATCTGGTTGATCTGGACCTGATTGTGACCCTCCTTCAGTGTGTGGATCACTTGGTTGTATGCTACGACCATAGCTACCCTTGGTGTACCATAGTGGTAGATAACACCCTTCACTTTAGATCCACCATTTTTTAGGAGTAAGGTACAAATATTTTGTTGTGGCCTTCCCTTCATCAGGGTGTTTTTTCCCCGGGTATTAGGCATGATGCACATGATTATAGTTCGGATGAAGAGCCCCGTAGGACCTAAAACGTAATAGTATTAGAGTCCCCCCTCTTCTGATAGTCCAAGTGTTAGAGGTTTTACCCAACCCGGTTCGTAACCCAGAACCGATCATAGTAGTTTCCTCCTCTAGCTCGGAGGATAGGGGCCTTACTCTATTATTTTCCTTATATTACCTTGACTAATCATTTATTGGATCTGAATTTTCTGCTCATCCTTTTGCAGGCGAAGATATGGACTTGAAAGGTGCCTTCAAATCTGGTGGGGCCAGAACTAGGCCTGTAGTCAAGAAGGCGAGAATATCAAAGAAAAGTGCCTCCAAATCTGGAGTTGCCACTGAATCTCATGCAAAGGATAAAGGTTCCACCTCCACTCAGAAATAGTAGCAGCAAACACAACCGCCAGCTCCGATAACTATAGTTATCGTTCATGAGGCTCCTCGCCCTTGCGACGAACCTACTCTGGTTCCCCAAGTTGTTCAGGGGAAAGCCCCATCTGTGCAGCTCCTAGTCAAGCCACTCGAGGTTACAAGGATCCTAGAAGCACTTTGAGGGCCCCTCCATGACATGGCGAATGACATGGTGGGTCATGCCAACTAAGTGAACGTCAAAGATTTGAGGGCCATAGAGGAGTGTTCCCCAAGGGATGTCCTGGAGTCATCCTTGGGGATGAACCTGACTGTGAGTTATCCTTCTTCCTCCTATGGTATTTCCCTTTTTGTTTTTACTTTCACGAGCTAATCTTGTCATGCGTCTTTCTTTTGTAGTTTGCTTTAGCTCAAATCTGTGGCATCGCCTGGTTCCGAGCTCAAAGAGAGGAGCTCAAGGTCGCCTTGGCTGCATCCCAAGAAAAAAAGCAAATAGCCAAGGAGTAGGTTGTTGAGGTGAGCCAGCGATGAGATCAACTGCAAGTCAAGGCCGACGACCTCAACAAGAAACTTGAGGAAGCCGATGTGCTAAAAAAATAAGCTGTCTGAGGTCGAGGCTAAAGCCAACGAGGATGCTAAGAAGGAAAAACAGGATGCTGAGTAGGAAAAATTGGATGTTGCCGAAGCAATGAATGCTTTGGAGGATATGCTTTATCAGTCCTGGGCATACAATCAGGAAGGGGATTTCTCCTTTTTGGATGCAGAACTTTGGGGACGTTATCTTGCCAAGTTCCAGAGCTGACTCTCTCAAGAGCCCTCCGAGACTGTGGATGCTTCTGGAGCTGCCGAGGGGGGGTGAAGATGAGCTGTCATCACAAGGGCAAGTTAGCGGAGCTCAGTGATGTTTTAGGGCACCCTTATCTTTTTTTTTTTTCTTATTTCAGTTTTTTTATATCCATTGTAACTATGCTTTCACAAGTTGAAACAATCTCTTTAGGCTTAGTTCGAGGTTATTTCTCCTCGTGATATTCTTATACTTGTTTAGTGCATTTTTGTTACTTTATGATCTATTTTTGTTCCCCTTAATCTATTATCTTACCATGCTTATTGTTGACGGTGAGAACTCGTCAACTATGTTAGGTCAGAAAACTCAAAGTTTAGTGAGTGAATAACTAAGTAAGAATTTAGAATAGGCTTGAGGAAAGATAAATACAGATCAACAATGGAGTAGAAACTCATATATTGCTTTGATAGCCTGAGTATATAATGAATTTTCCCAATCCCCTTCAATGATGAAGTGAGGCTCTATTTATAGGTGAACTCTAATGGCTCTTGGTACATTGTGGTCCCAAAGAGACAAGGAGCTGCATATCCAGGCTGCAGGTTGTAGTGGTGTTGGAGGAGTGGTGGTCGGCTCTAGTATGTGTTAGGGGTCTGCATAAGCACTCCTGCCATGGTACCATGCCGTACCTCCACTACTTGTTGGGTACGAACCTCATAGGCGTGCTTGGGGAGTCCGTACTATGTACCATTATAATACTGCCACTACTTGTCTGGCATGGACATTGTATCCGTACTCTACTTCTCTTGGTTGGTAAGTGCATTTCGTACCTCTTCTGACTTCATACCGAATCATTGTGAGGTCTTCCCCAAACTTCCTCGAATGCATGTTCAAGAGGTCCTTGATTCTACATCTTGTGAGACCCACAAGGGAGAATGTGCCCCATTGTTGGCACTTATCTCACAGAGGGGATAAGGCCTCTTCAACAACGGCTGTGGCGTATGTGATGAGATACGACACCTTGTATGCACACCAGGGGCGAGGCGTGTAGGCATGACATGGCGCTTTCAACAAGTTAGCTTGGTGCCTATGCATGAGATGAGGGTCTCTCGTGGCGGGGGTCATGGCTTTGCAAGGCGCGAGGCAGCTGGAGCACATGCGCGAGACGGAGGGCCTCACGAGGCGGGGCTGTGGCTTCGCGAGACGTAATGCAGCTGGGTGCACATGGGGGCTGTGGCTTCGTGAGGCACAAGGCAGCTGGAGCACATGTGCGAGACAGAGGGTCTTACGAGGCGGGGTTGTGGCTTCGCGAGGTGTGATGCAGCTGGGTGCACATGCGCGAGACTCACGAGACAGGGGTCATGGCTTTGCGAGGTGCGAGGAGCTGAAGCATAGGCACGAGACGGAGGGTCTCGCGAGGCGGGGCTGTAGCTTCGTGAGGCGCGATGCAGCTGGGTGCATATGCGCGAGATGAAAGGTCTTGCGCGTGCGCATTGTGGGCATGTCCATGATATGACCAAGATTGCGAGGATCGAAGGTTTCATCATTTGACCCATGGTCTCCTGGGACTACCTTGGGAGTGTGTTACATTTCCTTTTGGCATCCACAAAGGTCATTTTGCATAATGAGGCCCATCCTTATATGAGCATTAAGGCCTTAGGCTCTAGGCTAGCCCGAACTCTATAACTTAGCTTGCGTCGCTTGTTGGGTCAATTCTTTCATGTTCACAGACCCTTACTCATTTCAACACAGGATCATATATTTTTCCTTGTGGATTTTTGGCATCCACACTTGCCCCTCAGTCTATGAGGAGGTCTTTAGGCATCCTTGTAGACTTATTATGATACTACATTTACTATGCTCTGGTGGTGTTACGAGGAATGTCTAAGGTAGGAGGCGAACTCAATTGGTTTGCTTGTTGCATCTAGTGAAGCATAGAGTTGATATGAAGATTGTATGGTTATGTTGTGATGGAAGTTTAATACTTTATTGGTAATTTTAAGAGATGGGTTAGGTTATTGTGGAAATGACTCATCAGTTGATTTGATGGGGTTGGCTATGACTGACTTCAGTATGATCCTAGATATGGATTGGTTAGCCATGTATGGGGAAATGTTGGATTGCAAGGAAAGGATGGTAACTCTTGGGCTTGAGAGTAAGAAACCGTTGTAGTAGTTGGCACTGTGTTTATGACATCTGTACTTAGAGCTAGAGATCTATTATAGGAGGATGCATAGAACTCTTAGCTAGCATGGTGGATACCACTTTGGTCATTCCAGTGGGATCAAGACAGACTAGATTAGTCTGTGAATTCTAGATGGATTTCCAGGGGATTTGTTAGGATTATCTTTACATAAAGAGATAAAATGGTAATTGTTTCCAGGGACGGAATCAGGTCTAGGGTACTGTATTGAACGGCTTTAGCAGAGCTGTAAGAACTAAAGGCTCAGTTATTGAGTAAGATGGTATTCTCCAAGGTGGATCTTTGATCTGGTTATTATAAGCTAAAGACCAGGAAGAAGGATATGCAAAGGACTGGTTTGTATCAGATATGGGCATCGGAAGTGTTGAGTTATGTTTTGAGGATTTGATTAATGTTGAGTTGTTTCGATGGATTAGATGAACAAAATATTCAAGGATTATTTGAATTGTATTTGTGATCATCTTGATCGATAGTATTGTGGTATATTCTCGGTTGGAGATTTGCCAAGGTCAAGGAATGCCTTAGAGATCAGGAGTTTCTTTGGACGGGTAGGATATTACTTGTACTTTGTGGAAGAGTTCTGAGTCTTCTTACAGATTAGAATAAGTTTGTAGGTTGTTATGATATCTCAGTGACAGGGAAAAGTGATTGCCTATGCATCATGTTAGTTGAGGGATATGACCAGAACTATAGTATAATTACTGGTGGGCCAAGTGGCCAACATTATGTTTGAGTTACTCTTTCAGAGAGGATCAAGGGAAAACAGTTAAGTGACCCATAAATGGAAAATTGAGGGGAAAATTATAGCTGTATTAGCTAAGGATTATACAGTGTCAGGTATAGGTTTATTGTGGTATAAGGATCAGATTCAGAATCCAATGGACATTGGGATTAAATGGGAGATTCTGGGTGAATATCATATTATCTCTTATTCTCTGCATCTAGGCATCATGAGGATGTAACAGAGTCTGAAAGTTTTATATTGGTGGCCTGGGATAGAGAAGGACGTAACTGAATACACGGCAAAGTTCATAACCTGTTAGCACGTCAAGACAGAGTATTAAGAATCAGTAGGGCCATTACAACCTTTGTGTATTCTATAATGGAAGTAAATAAAACATCACGATTGTAATGCCCTACTACCCAGGGACCGTTACGGTGTGCATTTGAAACAGTGCTAAACTCGTTAATCGAGTCATTTGGCCATAATCGTGTAACTAAGTGTGATTAACGGTTTAGGGTTAAATTTTTTTGTTAAAGATATAACGTTTCACTAAAATGTTTACTGCATACATTGGGATTCCAAAATATAATTTAAAGGTTAATTACAATAAAATATTTACAACCAGCCGACCTAAGCGGCAAAATAGAGTTTAACCCTAGTTCATCTTTAAACCCTCGGCCGTGGTGGTCGAGTAGTCGCATATGTACACATCGTCACCTAAGCTCTCCAACTAAAGGATGGTCCAACTTTCTTTTGCCTTTACCTGCACCACATAGCACCCGTGAGCCGAAGCTCAGCAAGAAAACTCAATATGCTCATGAGCAGGTAATAACATGTTACCAAATCATAATAGGCATGCCTAGCAATAATAGCCCTATTCATGCATGCAATAAGTCCAAATAAATGTTTGTGGATCTTTCCTTCCTGTGTGGATGACTATCAAGTCAATCCTAAGTGAATATCACTTTAAGATTCTGGTAATCATGCTGGGGCTTGTAGCCCTAATCAGATAAGTGACTCATGAGTGAGTCACGAACTTAAATCCGATAAGTGACTATGGAGTCACGAACTTGAATCAAATAAGTGACTATGGAGTCACGAATTGAACCAGATAAGTGACTATGGAGTCACAAAATTGAATCAGATAAGTGACTATGGAGTCACAAACTTGAACCATGTGACGTTACAGTCACCTGAGCCTTTTGGCCCTGCTCTAAGTAACTAGCCTTTAGACAAGACAAGTGCTTTTGTTTTCATCGAACTTAAGGTCGGTCAAGCATTTCATGCTTATGTCGATCAGATCTAATCTTTTTGGCTTGCGTTAAACACGCTAATATCGTTCTTGACTCATAGGTCAATTCCATACGACCAGTGCTCAGTACTACTACCGATCTTGACTAATAAGTCACAGCTTCACAGTCAATACTGACACCATTGCCGATTCCTGACTCATAGGTTAGTGCCATACACATATAAGCAAAGCTGCTATGCATTTACTATGCAATCAATGTCAATATATATATCACTCAATATGCTTCATCAATAACCATGCATGTCACATACTGGGTGCAGTTTTCTTACCTTTGGTTCAAGCGAGAAATAATAAAAGAACAACCCTTGAGAACGATCAATCCTTTGAGTTCCTTAGCAATTACCTAGTCATAACCACATATGAGATTCCATCAATAAAATCAATCAATAAAAGGTTCCCGAACTAAGACCTAGCCTCTAGGACGTCAAGTCCTACTAAACCGGGTAGTAGGAATGATCCCAAGGCTAAGGTTTAAGTTCCCATGATAAAAACACCATTCTGGCCAAAAAGGCCCTTAAGAGCTGCGGCCTCACCCCACTGAGCCGCGAGCCGCCTCCCAAACAGAGGCGCCAGCCTCTTCTCTGTCTGCACCTTGTGCCGCGACATACCAACCTTGTGCCGCGACCCTACCTGCCCATCAGCCAACCTCATCCTCTTCATCAAGCCTGGGCCGCGGCGCCCTGGAATAGGGCCGCGGCCCGACCTCAACCTAGCCATTTTTCCTCATTTTCTCCCATTTAAAACCTTCCAAACATCTCCAAAATTTCCAACCAAACATCAACACATCATGTCCTCTAGTTTAACCACAAAACCCAAGCTTTAAACCATTTAAAACAACACCAAATACTCAATTCTATAATCAAAACTCTCAAGCTTTCAACTAAACCAAAAACAGAGTAAAACTCAGAATTCAAGCTAAAGAACCTTACCTCAAACTCAGGTTTTAATCCCCTTCAATGGTTGAACATAAGCCTAGAACCTCATGCTCTAATTTCCTAGCTTGAATCCTCAAATTAAGCTTCAAAATTTCAAAGGGAGAAGAGAAAAGAAGATGATCGTGGGGGAGGGAAAGGAGTGCTCTATTTTGCTTCTAAGGTTTCTACAACCACCCTTAAGTTAACATATATCCCTTGGTCAAATGACCAAAATGTCCCCAAGCCTATCTTCTTTTCTTAACAACTCCAAGGGGAAAAATGTCATTTCCCACTTATCCCGCTAATCATAATTAACGTCCTCCAATTCCTGTTATTCTCAATAGTCTAAAATAATAATAATCCATATCCAATTACCCTTTAATTCCCAGTAATGCACTAAACATCAAATTACCCCGAAACTCACCCCGAGCCCGGTAAATAACCCCGTTATGACCAAACCACTAACTTGCATTCAAAGATCATCTCATGCCGAATAGCTCGAACAAATCTGCATTATAATGTGGCCTTATCCATAAATCACCAACATGCATGAAAATATACAAATATGCCCTCAACAGGCCAAATTACCAAAATGCCCTTATAATGAAAAATTGACCCACATGCATGCATTTATCATCATATAGTAATATAACTCACATAATCACGCATGTAATCATTTAAGGATATAATAAATAAATTATGGCCCTCCCGCCTCCTAATAAAGGCCCTAAGCCTTATTAGGAAATTTGGGTCATTACAGTGATAGACTTCGCAGTGGGGCTGCCCAGGATAGTGGGCTAGCGTGATTTGGTTTGGGTCATTATGGACCAGTATTTAAAGTGAGCTCACTTTTATCAGGAAGGACAAGTGATATGGTTGATCAATATACAGACCTCTATGTGAGAGAGGTAGTACACCTTCATGGAAATTCAAGATTTATCTTATTAGATGAGCAACCTGTCATTACTTCCAAGTTTTGGGAAAAGATTACAAAAGGCGATGGGTATACAGTTTGAGTTAGTACCGTTTATTATCCTCGGACCGATGGTAAATCAAACAGGGAGTTATCCAATTATTGGAAGGGCACCTTATAAGATATTGTGTGGTAGAGAATGTCTGTCTCCCATTCATTTGGATGAGATGGGTGAGATGTTATATTTGGATCCTGAGGTAGTTCAGGGGATCATTTAGGTTATTGAAAGGTTAGAGCTTGGATGCTTGCTTCTCAGAGTAAATGGAAAAGTTATGATAATTTGAAAAGTAGGAACATGAAGTTCTAGGTGGAAGACTGTATCTTCCTTAGAATATCACCATGGAAACAGGTGAGGAAATAAGGGCAAGTTGAGCTCTAGATTAGTGAGGACTGTTTGAAATCCTGGAAAGGATCAATTAGGTTGCCTTTGGGTTGACATCAGTTTTGGCACTGTCGGCCGTATACAGTGTACATCATATTTACATGTTGAGGAAACATGTGTTAGCTGAGACTCATGTGTTGAGTTATGAGGATCTGGAATTGCAAGTAAAGTTATTCTATGAGGAGTAGCCAGTTAATATTTTGAATAGACAGAACAAGGTTCTGAAGAACAAAGTTGTAAATTGGCTTAAAGTATTATACAGACACAGTGAGGTTGAGTGAGAGACCTGGGAACTGGAATCAGTTATGCGGAATTGATATTCCGGGATACTCAAGTAAAATTTTGAGGACGAAATTTTTGTAAGGAGGGGATAGTTTTAATGACCCAAATTTCCTATTAAGGCTTAGGGCCTTGATTAGGGGGCCAGGATGGCATATTATGGAATTATATGATTATTTGGCATATATGTGATACATGTATGGTGCTTCATTATTTGGTTATGCTAAGGTTACTCAGCACGAGACGATCTTAGGAAGCAAGCTAGTGGGAAAGTCACAACGAGATTCATACTTGACCCAGAGTATGTCAAGGGTATTTAGTACATTACCGGGATATTGGGTAATGGGAATAAATATTTGATGACAAATTGGGAGTTAGTGAGATCAGGGGGAAATTTTTGGGATTTTTGACTATTTTACCCCTGGGGGCGTTTTAGGAACCCCGAGCATTAGGATTTACTCATGGTTACTTAAGCTTGAAGTAACATGTTAAAGTTATAAAAGAACGTTCTCTCTCCCTTCAGTTCCATTTTTGACACCCGATCACATTTTCAAAGGAAACTTGAGTTTTAGGACTCGGATTCAGGCAAGAATTGAGGCATAGAGATTCTAGGGAAGATTAGAAGCTTTTTAGCCAGATGATTTAGCCGGGAAACGACTCAATTGGAGGCAATTCAAGTTTTAAGTTCAAAGTTTTTAAGCTTGGATTGGATTTTGTGTTTTGATGCGTTTTTGGATGAATTGAAACTTGGGTTTTATTGGTTTTGGATAACTAGGATGTTTGGGAATTTTGATTTTGGGACATGGAGATGTTTGGATAGGTTTTTGAAAGGTTTTTAAATGAAGAAAATGAGGTTTTTGGCTGGGTTCATGGTTGGACCGCAGCCCTGTTCTTAGGCGCTGCGACCCAGGCTTGAAGAAGGAAGAGGCTGGATGATTTGCAGGTAGGGCCGCGACACAAGGTTGGAGCGCCATGGCGCAAGATGCAGACAGAGAAGAGGCTCGACTTTTGTCTGGAGGTAGGCCGCATCTCAGGGTTTGGGGTCCGCGGTGCTTAAGGACAGTTTTGCCCATATTTGGTTTTTAGTCGTGGGAACTTAACTCTAAGGGCCTAGGATCGATCCTACTACCCAGTTGAGTAGAATTCGACATCCCAGAGGCTAGGTTTGGGTTTGGAAGTATTTATTTACTCATTCTGATGAGATTTTATATTATGATTATGACTAGGTTATCACTAGGGGCTTGGAAACAGGATCGTGCTTGTGGCTCATTTATTGGTAACCTGTGCTTGGACCAAAGGTAAGAAAATTGCACCCAGTATGTGATACATGTGATGCATAAGATACATGTGATTGGGCCATGTCATGAATTTTGAATATGAAATTGATCAGAGCTTGAGTCTCTGTAAATGTGCATGATCATAATTATGCTAGTGAATGTTGAGTAAGCATGATGAATGCCCTGTATTTGGATATTTGAAATATGATATATGCCTGGTTGTATTGCTTACTTGTGAGTGGAATTGACTCCATAGTTAGAATCGACAATGGTGTTAATATTGACTGTGAAGTTGTGACCCATTAGTCAAGTTCGGCAGTAGTACTGAGCACTGGTCGTATGGAATTGACCTGTGAGTCAAGAGCGGCATAAGCGTAATGAACGCAAAGCTGAAAAGATTAGATCTAATCGACATAAGCATTATCATCATAAGCATGAAATGCTTGACCGACCTTAAGTTCGATGAAAACAAAAGCGCTTGTTTAGTCTAAAGGCTAGTTACTTAGAGCCAGAGCCAAAAAGGCTAAGGTGACTGACATGTCACATGGCTAAGGGAGCGGATCCCCAGAGATGGACTCACTAGCCATCTATTCAGGGAGCGGATCCCTAGAGATGGACTCACTAGCCATCTATTCAGGGAGTAGATCCCTAGAGATGGACTCATTAGCCATCTATTCAGGGAGCAGATCCCTAAAGATGGACTCATTATCCATCTATTCAGGGAGCAGATCCCCAAAGATGGACTCATTAGCCATCTATTTAGGGAGCGGATCCCCAGAGATGGACTCATTAGCCATCTATTTAGGGAACGGATCCCCAAAGATGGACTCATTAGCCATCTATTCTCAATATGACTTGATAGTCATATATACAAAGGGCAGGGCCCATAAGCCACTATACAAAGGGCAGGGCCCATGAGTCATTATTTGGACTTGCTTGCGTGCATGAGTAGGATTACTACTGCTAGGCATGCCGATTATAATTCAGTGACATGTTATTACCTGTTCATGAGCATATTGAGTTTTCTTGCTGAGCTTCGGCTCACGGGTGTAGGTAAAGGAAAAAGAAAGCTGGACCATCCTTGAGTTGGAGAGCTTAAGCGACGATGTATACATATGCGGCTGCTCAACCACCACGACCGAGGGTTTAAAGGAAAACTAGGGTTAAACCCTATTTTGCCGCTTAGGTGAGCTGGTTGTAAATATTTTATTGCAATTAACCTTTAAATTATATTTTGGGATCCCAATCTATACAGTAAACATTTTAGTGAAACATTGTATCTTTGACCAAAATTTTAACCCTAAACCGTTAATCATACTTAGTTACACGATTATGGCAAAATGGCTTGGTTAGCGAGTTTATGATAGTTTAAAATGCACAATGTAACAGTCCCTGGGTAGTAGGGCGTTACAGTCCCAAGGAGCAGTTTAGTTAAATAGTCACAATGGGGTCGAATACCCGGCTCGGGAGGAGCCTAGGGGTATTTTGGGAATATCAATGTGTTCAGGAATTACCGGGTAACGGGTAGTAATTTAGCAATTATTTGGTTATGTTGGGATTAAATGGGGATATATAGGGACACTTAAGGAATTAGCAGGGTATGGAAAATGACGAGATTGCCCTTGGAAGCATTAAAGGGTTTAGGATAACATTGGGGCATTGTGGTCATTAGGTAGCTGGAAAAGACTTAGGCAGCTGAGGGGCATTGAGAAAACACCAGAATTAAGTAAAAAAGAAAAAAACAGAACTCTTCCTAGGTCTCTCTCTCTATCTCTATTAGTTCTCTCTTCCTCTTATTGTTGCTTGGTGGCTGATGAACTTTGGGGATCTTAGGCTAAGGAAAATTGAAGAAGTGGATTTGCTAAATCTTGAGGATTAGCTCAGGGTGAAGATATATGTAAGGTTTAAATTGAGTTGTTTCTGCTTAATTTTGCTGGGAATTGGAAATAGCATGTGAGCTGAATTTTTGGTTTTATTTTGACTATTTAGAGAGGTTATGAAGTTGTTCATGGGATGGTTAGGATGCCTAGGCTGTATGGAGAGGGAACATGGGCTTAACTCTGGGTTTAATTGGTGATTGGGGTATGCATTTGGGGTTTAGGCTCAAGGAAAAACGCAGAAAAGAGGTTGAATTTATGGGTTTGGGGGCTCAGGCCGCGACCCTGTTCTTCAGGCGCTGCAGTCCATGTGCACGAAGAGGCTAGAGAAGCCTCTGAGTTGCCTAGGCGCGCCGCGACTCTAGAAGGCATGTCGCGGCTCGTGTCCTCCACCAAGGAGGGCTTTGCCCTCTGACTAGTAGCAAGCTGCTACCCTAAAGGGCATGCCACAACCCTAAATGGAAATAAAGGGGAAAAAGAGCTTTTAGCTCGGGAACTTGAATGTGAAGGCTTGGGAAGGATTCTACTACCTGGTTTAGTAGAATCCAAGGACCCGGAGGCTAGATTAATATTCTGAAGTTATTTATTGGTTTAAGGCTTGATGGATGGTTATTATGAATGCATTGTGACTAGGTTTTCAATGAGGCTCGGATTAGGGGTCTATGCTCGGGATCACATTGGTTTATCAACTCGAGACACAGGACAGAAAAATGTTGTACCTGTAGAGTAGGGCATGGCCCTATTGTTTGTATTTCAGGGTGTGACCTAATGTTTATATTTCATATGCGTGTAAGTATCTGTGAATGCTATGTATGTTTATGAATGAACGACGAGGGTAGAGAATGGCAAAGGCCGAGAACGGCAAGGGGCTGAGATTGGCATCAAGCACGCTGAGTGCTGGCCGCTAGGGCAAGACCCTCCTAGGTTGTTGAATCCACCTGCTCAGTGAAGAGCGTGAACCCAGGGCTTGGTAAAGTGTCTGGGACAGCGTAGGCTGCTATGTGTTTAGCCCGTTGGTCGTTTTGTTGTATACTGTGGATTGTTATGCTATATGTTTTATGTTGAGTTTTCTTGCTGGGCTTCGGCTCACGGTTGCTCTATGGTGCAGGTAAGGGCAAAGGGAAGGTCGACCAACCATGAGTATGGAGAGCGTGGAGTGACGGGTACATGTTCGGCCTACCTGGCCGCCACAGCAAGGGTTATTTTGGGAAAATGTACTATAATGAACCACTTTCTCTCTTAGGTCGACCGTAATTATATTTTTGAGTTGTAATATATTTTCTAACAGTATTTTGGGATCCCAACTGTATAACTTTTTATGATTTCAATGAATGTCCAAATCTTTATAATTAATACTACTAAACGATTTTTATTTCAACTTAGTCACACTTTTAACCTAAAACCTCGATTAGTGAGCTAATGGCACATTTTTAAACCACAGAGTAACGACTCTAAGGAAGTAGGGCATTACAACCCTAGTCCCTCTGAGATATCCTCAGCCGTGGTGGACGAGCAGCCACATATGTACACGCCGCCACCGAAGCTCTCCAACTCATGGTTGGTTAAGCTTTCCTTTCCCATTACCTGCACCACATATCACCCGTGAGCCAAGGCTCATCATGAAAGCTTAAACATGTGCATGATCAGTAAATACAAATTCCAAATACATATCTAGCATGCCTGGCAGTAATAACCTACTCATGCATGCATACAATTACAAATAAGTGATCACTGGATCATTCTGGGGCCCACTTCCCTGAATCAATGACCATAGAGTCAACTTGGGTCCTATGCCCTAGCTATGTGACCATAGAGTTACCTGGGGCCCGTGCCCTTAGCTCTGAGTAACTAGCCACAGAGCTAGCGAAACACTTTGTTTTCCAACGGTCATAGGGTCAGCCAACGTAATAGTACGTCCTGATTGGGCATAAGCCTTTGGACCAGCGCGCATCGCGTTATTGCCGCCCTTGACTAATAAGTCAAGCCCTGGACCAGGTATTCAGATACAAATACATATACAGATACAGATAAGCATACTTCAGACAATACAAGTATGCATACATATTAATTATATAACACAACAAATTAAATGCAAACATAGTAATAACCATGCTCCTTAACGGGGCCAAGTCCTAACTACACAGACCATGCGAACAATCATATAACACTTATCCAGAAATGGAGAATTCAAGCATGTTTAATCAATGAGCACAAATATAACTCAATCACGTTCATTCTCAGGGGCCCGAGCCCTATTCATAGTTATAACCAACAACTAGGCAAGCCCTAATCACGTATATCACTTATTTGGTGCAGTGTACTTACCTCATGTCTGAGTACAACGTAATAATAGTAATGACCCTCAAGCACGATCCTTTCTTGAGCCTTAGCAGTACCCTAGTCATAACCAAATAAATGATATTCATCAATATTAAGTAAATAAAGGCTTCCGAACTGAGTCCTAGCCTCCGCGACCTCGAATTCTACTAAATCTGGTAGTAAAATCGATCCCGAGCCCTTAAGTTTGAGTTCCCGTTACTCAAAATCTATCTTGGCCAAAGTTGCCCAGGCAGGCTGCGACTTGACCCTAAGGGTCGCGGAGCGCCTCCTAAAATAGAAAGCCCCCTGTCTAGAATTCAAAACATAGGTCGCGAATTCAAAATGACCCACATGCATGCAAATACAGTCATATAATAATATAACTCACATAATCATGCATATTTACACATAATAATAAAATAAACCAGTTATTTCCCTCCTAGCCATCTAATTAAGGCACTAAGCCATATTAGGGAATTTGGGACGTTACAACTATCCCCTCTTTACAGGAATTTCATCCTTGAAATTTTACCTGAACAACTCAGGATACTGATTTTGCATATCTGACTCCAACTCCTAGGTCGCTTCCTCGACCTTGGTGTTCCTCCATAATATCTTAACCAATGGTATAGTCTTGTTTCTTAGGACCTTGTCCTTCCTGTCTAGTATCTAGACTGGTTGTTCCTCATAGGAGAGATCTGCCTGAAGTTCCAGATCCTTGTAACTCAACACATGAGTCACGTCTGACACGTACTTCCGAAGTGTTGAAATATGGAATACATTGTGTACGACAGACATTATCGGAGGTAAAGCCAATCTATAGGCTACCTGACCAATCCTCTCCAGTATCTCAAATGGTCCTACAAATCTAGGGCTCATCGTGCCCTTCTTCTCAAATCTCCTTATGCCTTTCCATGTTGAGACCTTAAGGAAGACATAGTCTCCCACTTGGACCTCCACGTTCCTATGTTTCGGATCAACAAAACTTTTTTGTCTGCTTTAAGAAGTGAGCATCTGAGCTCTGATCTTCTCAATAGCCTCATTGGTCCTCTAAACTACCTCAGGACCCAAGTATTCCCTTTCTCTTGTCTCATCCCAATGAATGGGTCAACTACATTTCCTACCGTACAACATCTCATAAGGAGCCACCTCAATGGTCAACTGATAGCTGTTATTGTAGGAAAACTCTATCAAAGGCAAATACTTACTCCAGGATCCTTTAAAGTCTAGCACACATGCTCGCAGCATGTCCTCGAATATCTGTATTGTCCTCTCAGATTGTCCATCTGTTTGAGGATGATAGGCGGTACTAAACTTCAGTTGTGTACCCATAGCCTTCTGCAAACTTCCCCAAAGGCGCACTATCTCTCTCACATAGAAATATGCATACTGGTCAACTGTATATGTCATCCTCACCAGTAAGAAGTGAGCTAATTTGGTGTACACGATAACCCACACCATATCATGTTGACCCACGGTCCTGGGTAACCCACCACAAAATCCACTGTGATGTCCTCCCATTTCCACTCTGGGATGTCCTGAGGTTGTAATAGCCTCGCTGGTCTCTAATGCTCAGCCTTGTTCTGTTGACATGTCAAGCACTTAGCAACATATTCTATCACATCCCTCTTCATCCCAAGCCACCAATATAGTGATCTCACATCGCCTGGATGTAGATTATACGGGGTCGTGTGAGATTCATCCAGAATCTCTCATTTGATCCCAGTGTCCATTGAAACGCAGATCAGATCCTTGTATCTCAATAAGCCCATGCCTGACACTGTGTAGTCCTTAGCTACTCCAGCTAGGACGTCCCCTCTGATCTTCCCCAATTGTTGATCACTCAACTGCTTCTCCTTGATCTTCTCCAAAAGAGTAGGCTACAGGGTGACGTTGGCTAACTGGCCCACCACTAGCTCAATACATGCTCTATTCATATCCTCTGCCAACTCATTAAGTTGACGTGATGCATAGGTAGTCACCTTCCCTGTTTGCATAAGGACACAACCTAGGCCCTGCCTCGAGGCATCACAATAAACCATAAACTTGTCCTGATTCGTAGGAAGACTCAGAACTAGAGTGGTGAGCAGACTCTTCTTCAGTCTCTGGAAGCTGTCCTCACACATGTCTGATCATATGAACCTCTGATTCTTGTGCGTCAATTCTGTCAGTGGTAACACAATCTTCGAAAACCCCTCCACAAAGCATCTGTAATAACTTGCCAATCCTAAGAAACTTTTGATTTTTGAAGCATTTTTTGGCTTTATCCAATCTTTGACCGCCTCAATCTTTGCTAGATCGACCATAATTCCATCCTTACTGAGTAAGTGACCTAAGAAATTCACCTGTGGAAACAAGAACTTGCACTTCTTGAATTTCGCATACAACCTGTGCTTTCTAAGCCTCTGTAGTACCAATCTGAGATGCTGCTTGTGCTTTGTCTCTGAATAAGAGTATACGAGTATATCATCAATAAAGATGATCACAAAATGATCCAGGTAATCTTTGAACACCCTGTTCATCAGATCCATAAATGTTGCTGGTGAATTAGTAAGTCCAAATGACATCACCAAAAACTCATAATGCCCATACCTGGTACATAAAGTTGTCTTCGGTATATCCTCCTCTCTGGTCCTCAGCTTGTGATAACCAGATCAAAGACCTCTCTTGGAGTAACTGATCAAATAGATCACCAACCGTTGCCAGATGATACCTATTCTTGATAGTCAACTTGTTCAGTTCTCTATAATCGATGCACATCCTTAGAGAACAATTTTTCTACTTCACGAAGAGGATTGGTGCGCCCCATGGCAAAAAATTGGGCCTGATAAAACCCAAGTCTAGTAAGTCCTGTAATTGAACCTTTAGTTCCTTCAGCTCTGCTAGAGCCATCCTATAAGGTGACCTAGACACTGGCTCTGTCATTGGCGCCAATTCAATCACAAACTCTATCTCCCTGTGTGGAGGTAACCTTGGAAACTCCTCTGGAAACACATCTAGATACTCGGGGTGGACTAAAGTTTGCATGTTTGTTGGATATCCTAAAGGAACTCGGGGTGGACTTTTCTATAGTCATTCAGAAAAGAATGTGTTTACTTCTACGAATGCTACTTTTCTAGAAAATTACTATGTCCAAAACTTCAAACCGCACAACAATGTAGTTTTAGAGGAGATGGTTGAATAATTGACTCCAACCAATGTTCCATCATCATCAACGCAAGTTGATGATGAAATTCCCATTCTTCATGATTAACCAACGCAAGTCGATTTAAATGAAGAAAGTACCACTGTTATTGAGCAAACAGTCACGGAGCCTTCATAGTGGGAAGGCTTCTAGGAACCCAGTTCGCTATGGTTTGGATAGTGAAACCAATATAGTTATTGGTGACTCTGGTGATGATGATCCATTGCCTTTCAAATAGGAAATGGCTAGCCCTGAAAAGGAACTATGGCTCGAAGCCATGAAACAGGAAATGGAGTCCATGTACTCAAATTTTGTCTGGGATCTTGTCGAAGCACCTAGAGACTTTAGGGCCATTGGGTGCAAGTGGATCTACAAGAAGAAACGATGTGTTGATGGAAAGATTGAAACTTATAAAGCTCGATTAGTGGCAAAGGGTTATACCCAAAGAGAATGCGTGGACTATGAGGAAACTTTTAGTCCGGTAGCCATGCTCAAGTCCATTTGCATCCTCCTATCCATAGCAACCATTCTCGACCATGAGATCTGGAAAATGGACGTCAAGACAACTTTTCTTAACGGGAAGCTTGACGAAGTCATTTATATGGATCAACCAGAAGAATTTAAAGTAGTTGGATAGGAAGGAAAAGTTTGCAAGTTGAAGAGGTCCATTTATGGACTTCGAAAATCGTCTCGTTCCTGGAACCTTAGGTTTGATGAGATAATCAAAACCTATGGCTTTGAACAAAATATTGACGAGCCTTGTGTTTATCAAATAAGGGCAAATCAAATAGTGGTATTCGTGGTTCTTTATGTAGATGATATCTTACTCATTGGAAATAATGTTAAGAAATTATCAGATGTGAAGAATTGGCTGAGCACTCAATTCCAGATGAATGATCTGCGTGAAGCGAGTTATGTTCTAGGTATCCAAATCATTAGGGATAGAAAGAACAAACTCTTCGCTCTATCTCAAGCAGCTTACATTGATAAAGTGCTTGAACGTTTCTAAATGTAAAATTCCAAAAAAGGACGTCTACCGTCCCGCCATGGAATTCATCTTCCAAATAAGCAGTCTCCCTAAACTCCTGAAGAGGAAGATGCAATGAGAAAATTTCCTTACGCATATGCAGTTGGAAGTCTGATGTATGCTATGTTGTGTACTAGACCAGATATCTACTATGCAGTGGGAGTAGTGAGCAGGCATCAGTCAAACCCAGTACCCGAACATTGGATAACAATTAAGCATATCTTGAAATATTTAAGATGGACTAGGGATTATATGTTAATCTACAAGGGTGGTGTTCAAAACCCTGTAGGCTACATCGATTCATATTTCCAGACTGATGTCGATGATAGGAAGTCTACTTTTGGAATGGTGTTTACTCTTAGGGGTGGAGTTGTGATATGGAGAAGCGTAAAATAGTCTGCGATCTCAGATTCCACCATGGAGGTTGAGTGCATAGTTGCATCTGAAGCAGCTAAGGAAATAGTCTGGCTAAAGAAGTTCTATTCAGACCTTGGTATTATTCCATATATGGATAAATCACTTGTGTTATTTTATGACAACACATGAGTGATAGCCAACTCGAAAGAACCTCGAAGTCACAAGATGAGTAAGCATATAGAAAGGAAGTATCACATAATTTGAGAATATGTGGCCAGGGGAGATGTGAAGGTTATGAAGATTGCATCTGAAGACAATCTTGTGGATCCGTTTATAAAGACACTGCCAGAAATGAGGATGGATTAGTAAAATTAAGGCATTAGTTTCAATTAGTGCAAGTGGGAGTTTTTTGGGATTTTATGCTCTAATTAAAACTTAATTTCTTTGTAATCTCATTTGATTATCAATAAAAGAATAGAAATCATTTTTGACTTGGTCAATCACTTTGCTACAATATTTTATTTTCATGATTATTTGTTTAATATAAACTTCTATTAAATGTCAAACATATAGCTAATCATATTTATAGTGATGTAATCACAATGGAATATAAATATGATTATATGTTCAAAAATAAGTTAGTCCTAAGATTAGTTAGTGCACAAGATTTACACTGACTTGCCAATCTACGATATGGTCTACTTACACATTGTAGTGTTATGTTCATTCCAGAACATTAGCAATGTAGCTAAGATCGAAAGTATTTGTTATATCAGACTGGACCGATATTGACTTTAGATAGATAAGTAAATGTACAGTTATGATCTAATATAGTCATTTCATAAAGTTGACCATAGGTCAATTCAATCTCAATTCTGAATGGTTACTATTCTAACTGATTGTATTGTCCAAGTCCGTTGATTTGTTCGTTACCAGCTTACCCTACGGACTAGCCCATACTTACATCTTGGGGACTTGGTAGTATAATTGAGTGAGAGTGTTAATTATAGATACGAACATCTATAGCTTCTATCAAGAAGTGAAATGATGATCACCTTATAGCTTGGTTCAACGAGTTAAATAATTGAATACTCATTTATGTGATTAAAGTTCACGGAAATATCATTTATAAGGAACTTAGCGGTATTTAAGGATAAAATACAATGAGGGGTAAAATGGTAATTTGTACCTGACTCATTTGTAGATCATATGTAGATGATTGAATGACAAATTATGGTTGTAACAATGAATAATGAATTTACTTTAAGTGTAAAGCGTTCTATGAGTTCAAGAGTGCAATTCCATGTCTTTAGTGGAGTCACGAGGAATTATTAAGGTATTGAAATTATCCGATAATAATTTTACGGTAACTTATTGAAGCTTGAATTCATGGGTCCATGGTTCCCACAATGCCTTTGATTAAATCATCTAGATAGTCTCGATTAATTGATTTAATTATCAATTAGGATTGTCAAAATTATTTTGTGTCAATTTTTGACAATTTTACTAAGATATGGAATTTAGAGAAGAAAAGAGAAATTTGGGAAAATTTATTAATTATGACAAATTGGTGTCAAATTGATAAATAGTATTAAATCAAGGTTCAAATTTTAATTAGTTAATTTGAATAAATGATTTAATTAATTACTTATTATTTAAATATAAGTATAATTATATACATATATGTATATAAAGTTTTAATAAAACTTTATAAGATTTCGTTAAACGAAATCAATTTATATATATTATTATATTTATTTAATTAATTGATGTTGATATTGTTTTATTATGTAATTATAGAAAATAATAGTATTTAAATTTAAATATTTTTATGCTTTGAATTTAAAAATAGAAAAATTTCAAGGCTTGGCAAAATATCTAGTATTTAACCATATAGGGATTTTTAAGCTATTATTTTAATTATTTAATTAAATTAAATTAACCCTAAAGTGTTGCTATAAATAGGTACTTAAGTCTAGGGTTTTGTGATATGAAAGTAGTGTTTTGAAAAAGCAAAAACATAGACATAAGAGACCTATTGTAGCTGCTCATATTCTCTCTTCTTCTCTATAATTTTCCTATCTCATGTGTTGAGAATTGTCCACTTTAGTCTAGGTTATCAAAGGCAATTGTGAAAGGTTGTGTAGTTTGAAGATCCAGTTCACTCTCTTGTAATTACTCTGTGATAGAAAAGAACAAGGATTAGAGAGAGAGAAGGAAGGAGTCTCAATATCCTCTGCGTAAAAGTAAGATTCTTAAACTCTGTTATTTGATTTACTTTATGAAATTCATTAGAACATGTTTCTAGGTTGTTTTACATGTTAGTTTGTTTAATATATGAAACATACATGAAAATATTTATGATCCTATAAAATGTATTCCCTACAGCTGAACCCCCAGAAATGTGCCTTTGGGGTCTCGTCAGCGAAATTTCTAGGCTTCATAGTTAACTCAAGGGGGATCGAGGCAATCCCTAAAAAAATTAGATCGTTGTTAGAAATTATATCGCCCAGGTCGCAAAAAGAAGTCTTGAGCCTAACTGGAATAGTTGCAGCCTTAAATCGCTTCATATCCAAGTCCACAGAAAAATGTCTTCCCTTATATAATCTGCTCGGGGGAAATAGACGATTTGAATGGACAAAAGAATGTGAACAAACATTTCAAGATCTGAAAAAGCATCTGGTTGAACCCCAGGTTTTATCAAAACCAGTTGCTGGGGAATGTCTATACCTCTACCTTGCAATAACGAGAATGTGGTCAGTGCTGTGTTAGTTTGAGAAGAAA
Organism: Humulus lupulus; assembly: GCF_963169125.1. NCBI lineage: Eukaryota > Viridiplantae > Streptophyta > Magnoliopsida > Rosales > Cannabaceae > Humulus > Humulus lupulus. The sequence continues at coordinate 176,812,955 of NC_084793.1, forward strand.
ATTGGGTGCAAAATCAATTGTACTGCATAAGTAAGAGGATTCTGGGAGCTGAATCCCAATATACTTTGATTGAGAAGCTCACGTTCTACCTGATTTTGGCCTCGAGGAAACTCAGGTCGTATTTTCAGACCCACACTATACACATATTAACTGATAAACCTTTAAGGTAGGTCTTGTAAAAGCCTGAAGCATTGAGCCATTTGTAGAAATGGGCTATCGACTCAGTTAGTTCAAGATATTGTACAAGCCACGAACATCAATAAAGGGCTAGGCACTCACCGATTTCTTAGCTGAATGTACTGGGTTGCAAGACGAACCTATAATGGAACCGGTACAAGAATTGTGGAAACTCTTTGTTAACAGATCATCCAACGAAAATGGATCCAGAGCTGGAATAATCCTAATTACACCTGAAGGACATCATTTCCATACGACTCTCAGATTCGGTTTTCATGCTTCCAACAATGAAGCGGAGTATGAGGCTTTGTTGGCTGGAATTTGAATAACAATGGAGTTGAAAGTGAAAGAAATTCAATCTTCAGTGATTCTCAGCTCGTGGTTATTCAAGTGTTAGGAGAATATCAAGCTCAAGGAATTAAAATGATAGCTTATCTAGCTAAGGTAAAAAAGAAAGTAGTTAGAATTCGAGTTATATTCCATCAAGTAAGTCCATCGCGAGCAGAACACCAACGTTGACGGTCCAACTCGACTCGCCACCACCAAAGAAGCAGAAACATTGAGTGTAGTCCCTGTGGAATTCTTAGAAAATTCCAGCATAGAAGAGGAGCCGAGAGAGGTTGGGATGATTTTCGAAAGACCAACTTGGATGACCTCAATAATAGAATACCTCACGTTCGGAAAACTACCAAAAGACCGTAAGATGTGTTCTGCTTGAGGAACTGCAGGCTATCCTTAAAGAGATCCACAAAGGATTTTGCGGAGATCACATTGGGGGCAAAGTTTGGCCTTGAAGGTTCTAAGGCAGGGTTACTTTTGGCCTACACTAAAAAAGGACTCGACCTCATATGTCCTCAAGTGTGATAAGTGCCAACGTTTTTCCTCCATTGAGTTAACCATGATTTCCTTGCCCTGTACATTTGCTATATGAGGGATCGACCTAATTTGCTTGGTGCCAACTAGAAAAGGAGGAGTTTGCTACATGGTCGTCGCAGTCGACTACTTTACAAAATGGGTTGATGCCAGACCTTTGGCGACTATAACCTCGGAGAGAGTTCTGGACTTTGTAGTAAAGAGCATAATATATCGTTTTGGGCACCCAAAGAAGATCGTGTTTGACAAAAGAAATCAATTTGATAACAATCTACTCACAAATTTCTACGAGAAATACGACATAATTAAAAGTTTCTCTTTCGTGGCATACCCACAGGCCAATGGGCAGGTCGAGGCCATAAATAAAACTCTTAAGGCGAGTCTAAAGAAATTATTAGAGGACACTAAGGGGCTATGGCCCAAATAGCTCCCACAAGTGCTCTGGGCCTACAAGATCTCACATCGCACATCCACTGGGCATACTCCCTTCTCTCTAACATTTGGAAGCAAAGCTATGATCCCAATTGAGGTTATGGTGACATCACACAAGCAGAGAACCTTTAACCAGGAATGGAACCATGACATGCTTAGTGCATTCCTGGATCTAGTTGAAGAATGACGAAAAGAATCTCAGTTGCAGCTCACACACTACCAACAAAGGGTGATGCATTATTTCAACTCAAAGGTCAAAGAGCGGAGACTCGAGCTAGGAGATTTAGTGCTTTGGAGGGTATTCATATCCAACAAAGACCCTAAAGATGGTGTACTTGGACCAGAATGGGAAGGACCTTGTCAAATCGTGGAGATCTTATGGGAAGGAAACTTCAAACTAGCTCATTTAAATAGGGAGATGGTTCCATGAACTTGGAACGCCTTGCATCTCAAGAAGTATTACCAATGATAAGAAATCTTTGTTAGACTTTATTTATTTAATCTTTTGAGTCTAAAAGCCATATTTTATGTTGTTTGAATTTGAATAGTATAAGGTTGTTGTATAATTTAAACATGGAGCCATAATTTTTTAATTTATTCTTGTTATTTAGTACGAGTTGATTATGTAAAAGCGATCTAGAATATTTTTAAATTATGATCGCTTGGGGGCATATAACCTTCGATAGTCTTTGGAATATTTGACAAACATTACAACATAAAATTTGGAAAATCTGCGACTTTTTAAAGCTCAAGTTTTCAAAACAATTCTTAATGAGAACTAAGTTAAGAAAACTCAGAGAGCTAAGAGCGAAAATAAAAATCCTAGAATTCAACTAGGTACAAAATTCTTGGAGCCAAACAAAGTCTGAGGCCTGAATCCTAATAGGTATGCGCAAATAGGCGATCAAAATTCATGGATATAACCAGGTCAACGACTAGAAATTAACTGGTCAAGCCATCAAGCACATGTCTCGACCTAAAAAGCACTTCCTACAACTAAGCAAGTGTATAAAAGCTTCAAAGGTTTATAAACACGATAATAATCAATGGAAAAGGGGGAGCAGAAAGATCGAACATAAAAAGCCAACATATATAAGGAAAGTATGTATAAATTAAACGAGGATAATTAACCTCGAAGCAGTGCCCTAAGGCAATTGTCTCGGCCTAAAAGGCCTCCTTACAAGGGTTTACAATACCCCCAACAATAAAAATAAATAAATAAATAAATAGATGTATGGAAGAGCCCTCTCATCCTTGAGCTCCAGCAATTTGCTGCCAGGATGACACCTCTTCCTCTCCTCCATTAGCCCCAACCCCATAAGCTATCTCTAGATTTCATCATCAAGGAATGAGAAATCCCTGTCCTAATTGTACGCTCAAAACTGATAGAACATCTCCTCCAATGAGCTCTCTATTTGGGCCCCATGATCCTTCACTTGAAGTTCAAGCTCCTCAATTTGGGCAGCATCCTCCTTGGCCTTGGAAAGGGACTTCTCCTTGACCTCCAAAACCTTCAGCTTAAGATCCTCGATCTCCTTTAAAAGTTGGTTGCGACCCTGAATCACCTCCAAATCTTGCGCCTTAGCAATTTTTTCAGTATTCTGGGAAGTTTTCACAACTGTCTTGGCCTTTCCCACCTCAGCACAGATCCGAGCAATGCCCTGGATCTGAGCCATGCAGAACTACAACTAACAATTAACGAGGGGTTAGTTTGTGAAAAACATGGAACTGAGGATAGGACTTATGGTCAGAGATATCCCCAGCATGGAGTTGAGGACGGTCACTGAGGATTTCCCTTCTATGGCCTACAACTCTCTAGTGCTGACTTGGTTTGCATGCCTCCTCATATGGGTCATGATCTCTTGGAGCGAATTGGGTTCTGGATGTTTCCCCACCTTGATGTTAGGACCTAGGATTGCGATAGTTGGGGCTGCGACTTGGATGACCTGTGGGATATTCCCAAGATCACGAGGTGTTGGGGGAGGAGTCTCTTGGGTCATAACCACGGAGGGCTTGGGCTACTTCTGGCTGGGGTTGGTTCCCTAGGTTTTGGCTGAAGATCCAGAAGTAGCACCAGTTCAAGATGTAGCTTTCTTCAAAATCCTCAGCCTCTTGATGATGGTAGGGTCGGTGCTGAAGATGTCATTGAGGCTCATATATTCTTCTACAAGAACAAACAGAAAAGTTAGAACAAAGACTTATAATTCTAACTCTGTAAACAACAAGAAGTAATAGAACCAGAGCCCACCCTCCGAACCAGAGGAGGAAACTACTATGATCAATTCATGATTTGGATCGGGCTAGACACAACCATTAACTCTTGTATTACAACTCTTGGATTGGGGGAGGGGGAGATTCTAACATTACAACTTCATGGGACTTACTAGGTCCAAGTTCCAAATCTGAACTAGGCTCATATTCGGCCTGCCTAATACCTTAGTAAAGGAACCATGACACGAGGAATGCCATGATAGGAGATTTGTACCATATTGTTAAAATATGGTGGACCTGAAGTGTAAAGTGTTATCTACTACTATGGTGTACTTAGGGTAGGAAAATTCATGGCGAACAACCAATTGATCGATGCACTGAGGCAACGTTACATCCAGGTTCGGGTCTTCGAGAAGTCTGCTCATGAGTTGCCTCAGATTGAATCTAGTTAGTGCAAAACTTGCAGCAGCTCAGTTTATTTCCCTATCTTTATTACCTTGACCGGAGACGCCGGATGTTGCCCCTGATTCGGCACGACCTTGTTCAGTATCCTGCCCGCCTTCGACAATCTTTCTTTTATGTGCCAACGGTGTGACCTCCTCCTCTTACTCAACCTCCTCAATGACTGGAGGTAGCCTCTTGGGAGGACCTCGAGGCCTACTGGCCATGATTTGCTCTTCCCTGATCAGCTTGTAGGCCACCACGGTGGCGTCATTCACCACCGTCTTAAACTCCTTCTCCTCGGCAGGAGCGTTGGCCAGAGTTTGTATTAACATCTAAGGGTCTCAAATCGCACTGTTCTCTTATAAATAACTACACAAGATAATAACTCAATCAGAATAAGTAAAACTCAACAAAAGTAAGGAATTCCCATGAAAAGTTTAAAAATTAAGATACTTACGAGGTCGGTTGAAATAATGGTGTTCACAGTTCCGAGATTCGTTTGACATAAAGAAATGGTCTTTGAAGTTGCTCGAATGGCTGAGAGATGGCGGATTTGGGAAACTGGATGAGGTAATAAAAACCATCACCTCGGGTTTTAAGGTTTGGATTGGCCTTCAGACAGAAAAAATATAAAATATCCTCTGGGGTAGGGACCTCCCACTCGTTCTTGAGGAATTCATACTATAACCCCGCGGGGAGGAGATAAGAATTTGGTGGGAGCTGAAATGGGGCGAGCTTCACATAGTTCAAGAAGTTTGCAAAGTATTGATCCCTGGGAGAAAGGCACCTGCCTTCGGGTGTTCATCACTCCAAGCCCCGAGGTCGTCCTTCAATGAGTCACAGCTCCGCTCACCCTCTAATGGAGGTCAAGCGTAGAAGTTGGGGTTCATATCGATCTCATGACTTGGGTTGAGAAGTAATTTGAGACGACCTAGATGTAACCTAGTTTTAATAACGAAAGAAATGGTGATCTAAGATTCCGAGGCTCTACAACTTGACCTAAAGTATCTACGAGCTAACTTCAGGCTTAATACCTTGATGCATGGCCTCACACGCACCCTATTCCCGGGAAGGTATTGAAACTTTGGGATTCGTGTGTCAGATAGTGTGGTTTTGAAAAGTGGTTCAATGTAATGCTACCCTAGTACTATGTCCCTTAAGCTACCTGGATTTGAGCCTAAACCTTTCACCTTCTACACTAAAGACTCGTACATTTAACCTCTAAATCCAGAAAAATCACCTATTATTTTTATGCATTTAACTTAATCATTTCTAAACCTATTTGTTTTGGCCTAGTATAACCCAAACTGAACTTGTGCAGAACCAAAATAAGGCAAAAACACACTGGAAAATTTCATAAACTTGTCAAAAAATGAGTAAAAGGAAATTTAAACTAGAGTAAAGGTGTACTTACAAATTGGTTCTTGATCGAGGCTGTAAAAGGACGAAGAACGATGAAGATGGCAAAAAATTTGGGAAGTAACCGTTGAAGGGATTTCTGAGAGGAAAGAAAGTTAGAGTTTTTGAGAATTTTTGGAGATAAATAAGGGAAATTTGAATGCAAAGGTGGTGAATGCCAGGTTTTGTTCTCCTATTTTTATGTCAAATTTTGGACAAATCTGGGCCGCACGATTAAAGTAGGTCGAGATCTGAGGGTCAGAATTAAATAAATCAAACAACAGCAAAACATTGACAAGGCAATTGTCACAGTTCTTGAAACCCAAACAGATGCCTATAACAAGCAGACACGTGTCCCATACTCGAGTGAGTGGGTGGGCATGTTTTCTCACAACAGAAGCCAAAAATCCCCTACTCTGTGTGTCAGAAGTGAGGTCATGCACGAGCAGGGACTTGGGGGGAAAATGTTGTACCCTAAAAACACGAGGTCAACTATCTTGCTCAGAGTACTGCTGGCACGTAATAAATAAAGGTTGTAAGACTTCGAAGATGTTTCGTTAGCTCCAGGACTAACAACTCGAGGTTGCGTCATTGAGATTTGGACAGTCCAGGATCCTCCAAATATTTGGAAATGCCAATGACAGAGATCGAGGTGTCCAGTGTCCAGATCGCCCTCATCAAGTTTGAGCATTATCTAAGTCATGTCGTCATGCTCCAAGAACAAGTACACTAAGTTTGATTTTGTTGTTGGGGCAATTATAGTAATGAACAGTTACTAACTTGTTTTTCGACCCTTGTTACATTTTGATTTGCACTATTTATTATTGCGGAGATGGGAAGAGCTGATGGTAGTGACTTGTTTCCCAATCAGGCTAATTTTTGGTACAATCGGGATGAAGGCAGGTTTCTGTCTCACCATAAATGGTAATTCGACGTGTCTTGTTCATGTAGAGGTTGAAGGCGCACTCTGGAGCGAAAGAAGGCTCGGGTGGCGAAGACCACCAATGAGAAACGATGATCTTTGGCGACCAGTCAGGGCCTTCGACGACTAGCTGGGACCAGTGGTGTGCACTTGATTAGCTAGGGCAATTGGCTAGCGCGACCAGCTAGGGTGATTGGCTAGGGCCCTTCCCTCCTTACGATTGGGTCTAGCCTAATCACTTAAGGATCACTTGACTTCACATAATGGGAGAAGTAGATCGATGCGGGCAAGGCCCGCCTCTGCCTAAGTGCTGAGAGAGTGACGAGGATCACTCTTCTCAGTGAATGGTGGTGACTGTTGTGTCTTGTCACTTTGTCTTGACAATTCGCGAACTGCCACGTGGCGATGCTGAATTTTGGGTATAACATTTATATAGAAGAGATTTTTACTTTTTTTTTGAAGGAATTATTTTTATTTTATTTTTTTGAAGTAAGAGACTTATTTTTACACGTGTAAAAAAGAAAATTATTACATATTTAGTTCTGCAAGTATATAATATACCATATACCTTAAGATTTTTTTTTTACAAAATACACCTTAAGATTTAATGATATGTATGTTGGAAAAATAGTATGTAATACTATTTTAAAGTGACATTTTGAGGATGATTTTTATTGAGACTCACTTGTCATTAGTGAGACGTCTTTGGAAATTTTTGTTCTCCTCCATGAGTACATAAAAATTAAGTACTAGTACGTTTAAAATGGTTATGGAGTGAATGGGAAATTATCACCTAAAGTAGGCAAAATGATAAGGAAAAATAATAGGATTTGGTTAGTCCCACATTGAAATTTGAGTACCATTTCAAATGGGTATATAGAATTTCATATTCTTAGCTAAGTAAGTTGATTAGCAAGAATCAGGCATGATTAAAAAAAAGACCTTTTCACAAGTGGAATCGATCCCGGGGGCTAAAGCCTAATTGATGTTTCATGAAGGGGGGCCCCAAGACGATGAACCCATGAAAAATGAAGAGTACACAATTAAATCGGCACATGCGAGTCATGTGACTAACCATGTTATGCATGGTTATGAGTCTGGACTCGAAAATGAAGCTGAGATGGAAGATCATTCGACTGAGCCTAGTTTTGTCTTGACAAAGGCTATCGCCCCGGTGGAAATGAAAGTAACCAGTTGGAGCTGCCTTTTCCGAGAGTATTGTGGTCAGCATCAGATAAATCGTTCGATAGGCTGATCATGGTTTCTAAAGGGGACAATCTTTTTTTATGACAAAGGTGGAGAAGAAGTAGATTTACAAAAGACAAAGATTAGTAAGGGACCGCTGCGTAATGAACTTAAGATGAAAAGGGGAAGGAAGTATTCAATAAGGTCATCATTGGTTAAACTCGGCAGTGTGAAGAAGATGCAATAAAAAATGAATATACTAATGTATGCTTGTAGTAGTATATTACACTAGTTTAGCCTACTATTGCAATTCTTTTACATTCTGCAACTAAATGGTAAGTAGGTTTGGGTTGGAGCCAGATCCTTAGCGTAATATAGCCTAGGTTGGAGCCAGGACACGGTAAGCTAAAGTCTGGGTCGGAGCCAAGACACGGTAAGCTAAAGTTCGGGTCGGAGCCAGGTCATGGTAAAATTATAGTCCGGGTTGGAGTCAGGACATGGTAAAATTATAGTCCGGGTTGGAGCCAGGACATGGTAAAATGTAGTCTGAGTTGGAGCCAGGACATGGTAAGATAAAGTTTGGGTTGGAGCCATGACATGGTAAGATAGTTCAGGTTGGAGCTAGGATGTTAAGAGTGATTCCGGGTTGGAGCCAGGATCCCTTGTGTTTGTAAAAATTGATTAAATTGTGTAATTATATATATCTCGAACGTTCAAGGATTTTCTGATTGCGGGTTATTATGATATGTGCGACATTGGTTGTTAGGTACAATCAATGTATTTGATTATGATATGGATATTATTTGAGAACTGTACGATAGGGTTGGAACTTATCCAATACCCTAATGACTAGTAGCAATATCTACCTTAGGTCGACCTGTTACTGGGTTTTAGTATACTTGTATGTAAAGCTATTCTTACTAAGTGTTTTTGCTTACCAATTGTTTCATGTTGTGGTAAGTGCAAGGGCAGAGCGGAGAAGTGAGTGCCGGAGTCTGCTTGTGGATATGTACATGTGGCCTGACCTGGGGAGGTTTTTGATGGATCACCATTTTGAAAAGAAAAAGTTGAAATCTCATTATTATTTTTGGGATAATTACTTTATTATAACTCTGTGGATGAGCATTTGTATTTCCGTTTGCTAAACTAAAAGTGTGCGCATACGACCTTTTAAAAGTTTTTATTTTATATGGATTTTTGGTATGATGAGTTAAAGTGAACGTTTTAAATTTTCGCATGATTTTTGGTCTTGTATGTTTTGGGTCGTTACATAAACTATATTATTAATATTATATTATACTTGCTAATTAGAAGGTGGCGTGGATGTAAGTTGAATGCATATATGTTTTAAACAACCAAAATAGCTAATTATATAATGTCAAATATATTAAAACAATATTGATGTAAATTATAAGTAATATATATAATATTTATATTTTCAAAATAAATATTACTAATTTTCTAAATATGTTAATATATTATTAATGTAAAAAGTAATGATATGTATATCAAAAATATGCACTTAAATATTATACACAATGATGTGATCGTTATTTTAACCAATCACATTTATCTATCTAAACTGAGACTAATTGTTTGAAAAAAATAGTCACATCACAGTGTGTAATATTTTGATGCATATTTTTAGTGCACATATCACTTTCTTTTGTAGCAAGTGTACATTGTTATAAAATAGGCATGCGATATTGCTTATAAATAAAATAAATAACAATAAACATATATTGTAAGAAGTGGAGATGAAGAGAGAGTACATTTATATTAATAATTTAAAATAAAGCAAATCATATATTATAAATGCTGCTTTTGGGTCAAACTGAATCTAGTGTACCACACTATCTCCTTAAGACAATTACGCCTCCTCACTGGGTGCTAGAGGATTACTAACGACGTTGGTTTCCTAGGATAAAATGGTATACGAGCAGCAAAAAACACCTTACTTCTACTCCCAACGAACTGACCAATTGTCTAAGAACACTACCAAGATCTGACTAAGGACTAAGAGAGTTTCGATGCCAGATGGTATTAACTCAAAGGAGCTTCAACCAGGAACCAAGAGAATTTCAAAAATAAGAGAGTAATTTTTGAAGGTGTGTGAAACAATGAGGTGAAGCCCTCTATTTATAGCTTTCAAGGGGATCAAGGACTTGATAATTAAGCAAAAAAAATTGGGTAACTTCCCAAAATAGATTAATATGAAGCAATTTTCGTGTAAGGAAAGATTCTAGAGTGTTGATTTCTAAGGAAAAATTAAATTCTGGGTTGCAAAACAAGCCCAAAGCAGATTGTCTTTATGGGCATGCATTCTTACGAGACGCACATGTATTTTTGCTTCGCTCGTAATGATTTGTACACCCCTACGCGTGCAATAGAAAGCCTCATTGCTGGTCAACTTTCTTTTTGAATGGAATAGAGATTTCATTAATTCATATGCTGAATGTCAGCCATTGCAAGAGAGTGGACATTTTGATGGTAACCAGGCCACCAAACCTTCAACTCATCACATGACAATGCTAATTTAGCTAAGGCGTGGGCACACTATTAGCCAAACAAGGACAATGATTAACAACCATTGAATTAAAATTCTTACATACAAAATAAATATCATATAGAACAACACCAAATGAAGAATTCAGATGCATTCTAGCTGCATAACTTTGCACCAAATGGAGACAATCTATTTCCATTACAATATTTCCATACCCCAACCTTTGACATAACATTAACCCTTGCAAATTTGTTGATTCTTCTACGACCTGAGCATCAAGACAAGCTTGAATAGGAACTAGTGATGACCACTCTCCTCACAAATCACCAACCCCAACCCCACCTGATGGAAATCCAAATTCAATGCCACATCCACATTTATTTTGATTTTAGCCCTATCCGATGGAGACTACAATGTTGTTTCTTGTTGTATATTTGTTTTCCAATCTAGGACTGTTACACTGGCTTCTTGATATCTCTCAAGATACTGTAGTGACCAGTCAACAATCATGTGATGTTCCAATGAGATTTTTTCATGAGCAAACTTATTACTGCGAAGCCCCTTCCTCCAATGAATTATACAGAGTTGTTCAAGCTAAGATTTACTAAAATGACTCATAAGCTCAAGTACAACTTCATTAAAATCCATATGATGTAACATCCCATGTTTTGAACACCCGTTAGTAGCCAGTTGGAGCCGGTGAAGAATTATGTGAAATATTATTTCGATAAATAATATTATGTGAAATTATGTTATTTCGTGAATTTTATAGTCGTTGTGCTAATTTGGTAAAGGGTTTAGGCCTATGCAAAGAAAATTGGTCTTGGACCGAGGGGCAAACCCTAATAACGAAAAAATCTTGGATTAGGTACAATGAGGAATACTATGGCATAAAAATATTTTGCAACTGGGATTGTATAGTCGATCCAATAAAATTAAGAAAAATTGATTGATGATTTAATTCCAATCTACCTTAAGAATAGAAATTCTTGCCCGGCCCTCTAAGGCCATTTTGAGTAAATTACCAAAATTATGTGTTATGTGACAAAATTTTATTTTTGGTCACATTTATTTTATTTAATTTAGCTTGGAGAAATTTGAAAACTATAGGGTAAAATTTTTGTTAAATTTAGAGAGTGAAATTACCAAAGCCCCACTCAACTTGATATCACTAGTTGATAATTAAATTAATTATTTGAAACAATTAGATCTAATTTTACTAGAGACGGCATAGGGACCATGGATCCATGAACCCAAGCTACAATATGTTCCCGTGAGTTTATTTATGGTAATAAGTTATCTCACAACTAAGTAAATCCTTGTGACTCCACTATAGGCTCAGAATGAACTCTTGAATTCACATAACGTTTTTTTCAAACCACAAATACATTATCCATTGTTATAACCATTACAATCATTCAGTCCTCTATCGATGACTTACTAACGAGCCGAATGCAAGTTACTATTTAATCCGTCATCAGTATTTTATCCTTAACTCTCACTAAGTTCCTTATAAATGATATTTTTGTGAACTTAATCATAGAAATGAAATCTCAATCATTTAACCTTTTGAACAAAGAAATTAAGGAAATCATCTTTTCACTTCTAATACAGAAGTTGTAGATTTCATATCTATGAATAATACTCTCACTCAATTACACCACTAAATCGCCAAGATGTAAGTATGGGCTAGACCGTAGGGTAAGCTGGTAACGAACAAGTCAAAAGATTTAAATAATATAATTAACAGAATATTATCACTCAGAATTAAGATCGACTTGACCTATGGTCAACATTGTGACATTGATTAGATTTGATAACAACGATACTTATTTACCTATTAGTAATCAATATCAGTCCTATTCCAATATAACCAAACACATCTGATTGTATCTACTTGATCAATGCCTTGGACAAGATATCACACCTCGAATGTATAAGTAGATCATATCGTAGATTACCAAATCAGTGAAAATCCAATGCATTGATTTAATCTTAGGACTCGTTCTTTTGAACATATAATTACAACGATAATCCACTGTGACCTAGTCACTATAATTGTAACTATCCATATGTTTGAGATTTTATGAATGTTTGTATTAATTGAATAAACATGTAATAAAACAGGCGAACAATGCGATTGAATAAACAAACTAATTTCTACTTCTTTTATTGATAATAAAAATGTGTTACATGAGAAATGTGGTTTTATTAAGGGCATAAAACCCAACAATAGTACCTCAAGTTCTGATTCCAACTAGTCATGTCGAACCCAACTAGACCCGTCCATATTAGATCCAACACTTTCAGCTCTAGCTTCTTTGTCACGATGGCTTGTTTGTGTCGTTTAAAAACACCTATATTCCACATTCTAAGCTTTGTTGATAACGTACCTAGCCTTCCTTTCATCTCACCCAACCCATTACCATCACCATTGTTCTTCCCGACACTTACCACCATCTCTTGGCATTCCTCCTTGTCCGCCCAGGCTGATTCAAAGAAGAATATATTGTTACCTCTTCTTTGCCCATCAGTCAACCTTTCAGTCTCCAGACAGATGCGCACAAGAAGCGTTCGGTGATCAGAACCACAGAAGCTCAAATGGGACACCATTGAATTTGGAAACAAGGATTTCCATTGACTATTACACAACATATAGTCCAATCTTTCTTGTACAAATGTTGCAGGGCCTTGCCCATTACACCATGTATATATAGGTCCAATGAACCCTAGATCCACTAATTCAGATCTTGCCAAGGCTTCCTTAAAATTATTCATCAAATACTAGCACGCCTATCCCCACAATCTTTCTCACAATCATACATAACTTCATTTAGATCACCTCTGCAGAGCCATAGTCCTATAAATTATTTTCAAGTCTCAAGAAGAATTTCCAGAATAACTTTCTTTGAGATTGATCAGGTTGTCCATATATATCCCATAAAGCGCCACTCCAATTAATTATGAGACAAAACACCAATATGGATAGTTGTATAAGAAATAAGCTTCACTCTGACATTATTTGTCCAAAACAAACATAAACCTCCACTATGTCCTACTCTGTTCACCACTAGCTTTCCACAAAAACCCAACCTGACCCGAATAAATTCTAGCTGAGACTGGTAGCTTATAATTTCTTATAAGAACACCAAATCCGGCTTAAATTCATTCACATGGGCTTCTAGTGCATAGAACGTCCGATCATTGCCAAGTTGTTTGACGTTCCAAACTAGTGCATTCATAATTACTAGCACACACTAGTATATCCATGTTATAGCAAAGAAAGGGAAAGGCTAACTTACCTGTAGTCCTTAGTTCCCATCTGAATCCTTAATACCACTATTCATTTTTCCCTTTTGCGGTTATTGTAATTAGTGCAGTGTACTCGGATTAAACTATGACATATTTTTATAGCTAATATTCTACAATAACTACATGCAATAAACTCTCAGAGACTCTATACTGTAGCCTTTTATACACTTCATAGTTGTAGAGTCCAAGAACTTTACTTAGCTAAGATAGATAGTAGTATGATAGTATGTATAGTATTATCATTGTTACTGTGGATTTTTGGTTCAGACCGGGAATTATTTGGACACTCATAGTAGTACTTATAGATTTTCTAAGTTTAATCTATAGTTTAAGAATATTAAGTTAACCTAAGGTTTGATTAATGTGACTGATATTAAGGATTATATTTATTATACTATAAGGTTTAGATATCAACCAATAGGATTTTAAGCACATGTTATGAATGGTGATTAAGGATTAAGTATTTTTGAGGATTAAATTTAATAAGGAGTAAAGTTTGAATGTTATAGGGTCAGTCAGCAGCTTTGAATACGTTGAGGGCTTAGTCAAGGCTATTTACCCCATTCAAACTTAGCTAAAATTGTGTAATTTCGTGTTTAAATATTCAGCGTATGCCGATATATCGCAGCTATAGGGGGCGATATGTCGCAGCACGTAGATACGGAAAACACGAAACGATGCACGGTCGCCTCGGGCATACTGGCCCAGGCGATATATCGCCTACAGGGGGCGATATATCGCCTCCTTCAGCATATGTTCAATTGTTTTTGAATTCTTTTCCTTTCAGCCATTCAACCTCTTGATAAGTCCAGCATCTTTTTGAACGAGTCTTCAACCTCTGCTGAACGATTATTCAAATATTTTTCACCTAAAAAGCTATTATTTTTATTCAAGTAAAATCAAGATCCTTTCATTTCCAAACTCTATAAATAGGACCTAGTACCCAGCCATTATTCACCTTTTACTCTAAGTTCAGAAGCTGCAAGTGCTAGGAGAGTGTGAGAGTTAAACACCTGGGTTTGGGAAATCATAAGCTTATCAAACACTTTGGGAAGTGAGATTCTATAGTATTTCGGTTGTGGTGTAGATTGGTCTTGCAAGTCTTTGAGGTAAACCCAAAACTCTAGTTCATTTGATTTATGTTATGTTTCCCTTCTCTTAGCCTTCTACTCAGTCCCCTAACCTCATTATTATTTTGGTTAGGAAATCCAAGTTCTTAAGCACATAAGTTGTGGTAAGCATATTTCTCAATGGTTTAGTCTTCCTATTCATTTTCATTTCTTCTTCTTCATAAGACTCACTCTTTCTCATATGGTTTTAGGAGTGTTCCAAAAGTCCCAACTCAGTCCATCATATCCCGGTAACTTTGGTAAGGAAAATAGGATAGAATCTATATGTGTATAGCTTATGTTATCTTATGTGTTATGTTATGAATTATGATATGTTATGAATATGTTATGTATGTGTATGTTTGTAGGCTTGGGCTTATGCCCTATTTGACTAACAAGACCCCAAAAAGATTATGGGCATATGCCTACTTAGCTAGTAGGACCCCACTAATCTCATGGGCATAAGCTTGTTTAGTCTATGGGACCCCAAGTAATAATGGCCATTATAATAAGTGTATGTATTAAGTGTTATGATATGTCTTTACGTTTATTATGAAATTTATGTTTATGACTATGTGTTAGATTTTCCTTGCTGGGCATTAGGCTCATTCCTTTCTGTTTTATGTGCAGGAAAATAAGCTTTAGAGGCGGTAAGATTCGTGACGCTTAGAGGATGTGTATCGATGGTGAATGGAGTCAAGGGGCCGAGCGTTATTCGATTCGAGGATGTAGTCTCATTTTACCTCTTTATGGTTTTATATGTATTTTCCGCATTTCTTATGTAATTCTTTTCATTTAAATCATGTTTTTGTTTTTAAAGACAATGGGATCCCATATCCTTCTTAGTATTCTATTTGGTAAGAAACTCTTATTTTTAACAAGTTACTTAGTAAAATTATGGTATTTCCGCAAAAATGTAAGTTTTATGTATAGTTTCGTTAATGGTCCAAATAGTCTAGATTAGTGGGTCATTACAATAGTGTATAAGAACAGATTTTCTTTTTATTCTTTAAGTTTTCGTAAGAAAATCGGTCTCACATTAACATGCTCTCCATACCATGTGTCCTAATATTTCTTCAAGAAGGAATTATCTTATTTGATTATTTGGTGCTCTGGTTTTAGAAAAAGGAGTTAACAAAATCGCATCTTTAGAAAATACCATAATTTTCGTCCTTTTATGAAGTTCACCATTTCCTTTCATAATACCAAAATACTCCTTTTTGGCTCTTTAATTATTATTATTTTTTAAAATTCACCCTTTGTTTTTAAAGATCTTTTTTAACCTAAACTTCTATTTTTACAAAGTTTAATAATAATCTAAAACCTCTTTTGAGACATTTTTGAAAAGAAGGGCAATTGGACCCTTAATTTATAAAATGGTAAAAATCACACTTTATTTAACTCAAGCTTATTTTGGATTGGTTAAACCTCCAAATCCTTAGGTACCTTTGTAAAAGAACCATTTTTCCCATTTCTAAAATTTTACTTTCACTATTTGATTTAAAGTGACAAAGTCCCATTTTTAAACTTTTGCCATAAGTTGAGTTTTTGGCCAAAGCCCTTAAACCATCATTCACGTATTCTGTGTCATAAGGACAGGAACTAGGCGAAATTCTCACGTTAAAACTCATTTTAGGTTAGGAGAACTAACCTCCCAAAGATCAATTTTTCGTTATGGTCCAAAATTACTACTTTTCAGATTTTAGGGGAAACTTAGAAATTTTTTTTTCTTAAACCGTCACCCAGTTTTCTCATAAATTTTACAGGGGTCTTGATACATATCTTAACTAACTATCTTCAAAATTTCATAATCTTTGGGATAGTAAAATCCATTCAAATAATTAAATAAATCTAGGCAGTGCTTGCTGCCCAGAATTTTTTTCCAGATTTTAGGGCGAACTTTGAAAATTTGTTCCTCTACAATTTTACAGGGACCCTTATACATGTATCAAATAACATCTTACCAAATTTCATAGCTTTTAGATTAGTAAAACCCGTTCTAAAGATAAAGAAATTTGGGCAGTGCATGCTACCTAGAAATTTTTCAGATTTGCATCACAATGCCAAAAAGTGATAACTTGGGCTTAAAAATACATTTTTGTGATTTCCCAAAGCCTAACATAAAGTACTCTCAAATCAATACACAACTACATAAATTATTTTTCACAAACAGAGGTAGTAGAGTGAAATCTGACCCGTTGGAAGCTAGACCGAGAATTTTGGCAGCATGCATTTTTACTCACACTTAACCACAACAAGCATTTCTAGCACTACAAGAAAAAATGTTTTTAATAACATCAAAAATGTGTTATCAAAACATACCATAACCCTTTTTGATGTGTTAAGACCGACTATGTTATCGTAGGTCAGGGTACTTTACATAACACTTTATCATTGTTATACAGATGTGTTATTATACTGTCAATAATAACACACTTTCTGTGTTATTTTAATAAATAGATAAGTGTTTGATTATATTATTTATAGTCGATTATATAACACATTTCAATACTTATAAATTTGTGTTATACTACACTTTCATATAACATATTTTTTGTGTTATACTACACTTTAGTATAACACATTTTTTGTGTTATATAATGAAGTTTGCATAACAAAATTCTTTACTTATAAAAAGTGTTATTGTAATAGATATTATAACACATTTTTCGTATTATTTTAATATTTAGATAAGTTTAAATTCTCATTATATATTCATTTATATAACACTAATTTATTCTATTCTATTTTTATTTTTTATTTATATAATTAAAATTAACTTTCTAATATATAATAGCATCATCAAATGAACTTGATTTTCCAATAACAAAAAGTAAAAACATTCAACATTGTATTAACAATCCTCAAATTAGTTTAAAACATTCAACACTGTCATCAACAACAAAATGTTCTTTAAGTATTCAAGTAGTCTTAAATATTCAACATATTGAAAAGTTACTACTTTCAGCACAAAATATTCTACAGCTGCCCAACACAAAGCCTTCAAAATTAAGTATCATTTTCTATTTCTCTTGTCACATCTGCAAAATAAACAATGAAATATTTTATTGTTATTATCTAGCATCACAAATTACTTCAAGAAAAATGCTATGGAAATTATTTCCAAGAGAGAACACCACATACAAAATAATGAATTCACAACTACACCAAAGAAAACAAAGAAACCAAACACTATCAGAATCAACCCATACTCGCATAAAGTCTGGTCCAAGAGGCTTTCCATGTACAGTTAACTTTAAATGCAAGTATAAAAGACACCATTATCCACAGTTGATGATGATTAATTTGAACAAGATTAACTAAAATCTTGATACTTTGTCAAATTCAATTAAAATGTTCAAAAAAACTGATCTATGGTTTATTACTTGATATTAAGTTTAATTCTATACATGACCCTGAAAAGAAAAGAAAATCAGCCAGAGCTACTTGCAATACAAAATATCAAATCAAACTCATAGACACACTTCAACCATTATCAAATATAACCATTATAAATAAGTAAGCAATCCAATTCACTAACATGCATTACAATAGTCATTATGTATAGTAAGTACGCATATGACACCATTAATATGTTTACCAGAAAAGCTTTAGTATGCTTTAAAATAAGTTCTACAAGCAAATAATATAATATCAAGATCCTTAAAAGAAACTAGAAGGCAACTCATAGATAGATGAAGTGAACCAGCAACAAATTTTCAGTAGTCCATATAATATATTCAAGAATTTCATTCTCTGCATTTCACGAAACCACCACAAGCATTTAAAGCATTGTCTCCCAAGAAGCTTCTCATACACCTGAAGCAAATACCCATTTAAACTCAAACCAGTAATCAAGAATCAAGCATACAAAACAGAGAGCTTGTGCTAGTAATAGGAAAATAAAAAGCAGCCAATTTATACAGAAAGAAAGCACTTTAAAAAAAAATCGACATGTCCTCCATAAGAAATCAAAAAACATTTTACAAGTCCTCTAAAGCAAACCACAGAGACATACCTACTAGCACGAACATAGATGACATACATTTTAAAAGAAATCATAAACAAAATCAAAATTTGGGGTGTGGGCAACACAGGGAAGGTCACTCTTCTAAAGTAACATATCAACGAAAAAAACCAAAACTTACCTCAATAATAATGCGGTAAGCTCTGATACATTCCAATAGGAGGACCTCTAGGCACAGGAGGAGGTTGGCTATGCTGAGTTGGTAGAGAAGATGATGTTAACCCATACTATGTATGGTCTGGGTATCCAGCAGAGCTTGGAGGCAACCAACCACTAAAATCTCCAGCCATTGGACCGCTGTACGAACCTGGAGATCATTAAAAAATATATATTAATAAAAAAAAAACATAAAAATTGTATACCACATGAAATATGTTTTGAAAGAAACATTTTTGTCCCTTTTTGTCATTTTTCGATGAAGGTGGAATCAGACAAGCATCAAATGTTGATGGCAAGGTGTGGAATCTGCTTCTCAACATTCCTAACATCCAGATTTATAGCACACCAGAGTAAGAACATTGCCAATGTACTCTAATAGTGAGAAATATATAGAAGAAATGGCTTACCTCACCAAGGTGATGCAAAATACCATAAAGTCCACCAAATATTGTACAGAATACAGAATACCATATCTGTGTGTCCATGAAATATACCTATAAAGTAGAAATAAAATAATGTATCAAGCATTTATGCTAGACCAGGTTGATCTATAAACTAAGCTTCTAACTTCTTCCCTAATTCTTTGTTCAATATATTTTATAGTGTTCATCATTAATAAATTTAAACTAAGATGGGCTTCCATAACTAGTGCAGATATTATCAAGAAGTGAGTATGACAAACAACACTCACAACTGCTATAGGAGCCCATACTGCAATTATTGCACCAGCGTTATTCTGTACTGCAAGAGAAGCAATTTTTTTGGGGTTAGATTTAGTACCTATTCCAGGTTTCTGATTATTTTTTTGGACAAACTATATACAAAGGAACAGAGAAAACCTTTTGGGAAAAGCTCATGCCAGTCATAACTTTTCACACCAATTTTCATTATCTGCTTTGTTGGTCCTATGAGAGGCTTTATCTGCATTATTCCACTGGCCACAGTTAACAGTAAGTATGCTTTCATGTTTATATTTAACTAGCATAAGAATCAAAAAGATTACAATGAACAGAAATGCTAAGAATTAATTAGCTCTGATTTTATGTCGAAAGTTGAGAATTAGATAGTACAATTTCCACTAAAGAAAGATATTTATGGCAATATCAAATGAAAGATTTATTAGTAAATTATCTAATAAATAGTCATGTATTATGGAGTTATTATGTAGTTGCACATGACAGCTTACCTCAAACCAGTAGTTGAAAGAAAATCTGCTCAATAGTACTAGTATCCAGAACAATGTGTACCTACAAAATACACAAATTATAACACATTAGGGGGAAATGATAAGAATAGAGACAACTCAATAGCTAATTTAGAAGGGAGAAATGGGAAATTACTTCAGCACAGAGACATGGCTTTCTTGCACCCCACGTCCCACATATAATCTAGGCTATGTGATAAAAACAAATATTTTAGGGAATATACACAAAGCTTAAACCAGAAGTTGATCAGACAAAGAAAGTAAATTGAATATGGGTACAATTACATGACCAGTTTTAGCTGGCCATATATGTGGCATACTGCATAATCAAATTTTGAGTTGATCTTTGGATATTTAATAAAAAAAATATTTTAAAGTGTGCTGTTTAAGATGATACGTTATCTTTTTGTATTAATAAACTAAAATCTGTTTCTTGTCAAGAAAGCGAAATAATAGCAAAAATATGAATTCTAGTATATTTCTTAAACCTGCAAAGTAATGCTAGTTGCTAAATTCAACCTCTAAGAAAAAACTTGGTGCAAGATTGATCTAGAACTTTTATGTAGTTGAAAAAAAGCCTTTGTGATGAACTTACCTGTGTCCAAGCAAGTAGAGTGAATACTCTCCAATTGGATACTTCAATGTTCTTTCTAACAATAGGAACAAAATATAACACCATCTCAATTGCATTAGGTATCATATAAATTCCAACTGCAACCAAATAGGAAGACAGACACAAGAAAACAGTTAACACCAACTAAAGTTTTACTTGTAGTCTTAAAAATACACAAGGAAAACTTTTTAAAACATGAAAACACATCTTAATTTCTTTAGTGTTAATTGAAGATATAGAGGACAAGGTGATTGATCTTTCTTCTTCATCAAATTAATAAAAGTAACATAGGAATAGGATAAGTACATGGCATATTCAAATTGCAGAATCTAAGTAGTTAGTTACAGAATCTAATATTAATACTTTTACTTCCCAAATAAAGGTTTCCATTAAAAGATTTCATCCTGAAGTTGTCAAAAATCATCTTCTTCCTTTCTAACCAGATCACTCATACATTAGTATATACAAAACCTCTTCCCCTCAGAAAAATAAATAATCACAACAACAACAATGCAACAATGATTTATTTACGGAATTTTGGACTTGTAAATCAGAATTAAAAACTTATGATTACCCTATTCTCCCCACCATGAACAAGAAGATGTCACAATAACAAGAAGCATCTCAGAACTAAAAATAAGATGAAAAACCTGAAGCATTTATGACACATCTCTTGCAAAGTACTAATTTAAAGAAAGGAGGACCATCCAACCTGTAGAAGTTGATTCAAGATAAGAGGCCCTACAAATTGAGAAAGATCATTGCCAATCTACAAGTTATAAAATGAACAAAAAAAAATAGAATATTAGAAAACACGATGCTTAAACTTTAGCAACACAGACACCATTACAAAGTACTGAATCTTCAAGACTCAAAAAAAAATGAAACAAAAACAAATGGTCTCATCGTACCATTTTTTATTTATTAAAAGAAAAAAACCCTCTCAATACTTAATAAACTATGCAAAATTCACATCGCATTCCTACCTTTGAGAGGCTCACACACTAGTGACCATAGATTTAAAATTTCATATCACAAGACAAGTAAATGTGTTTTGAAATATGAGCCTAGTTGTAAGTGCATAAATCATATTTTGAAGGCTACATAATCAAAATTCAATATTATTATTTACCTTTTATCATACTTTTTTTTTTACAAAGGTCACATGGCCTTTTATTATACTGTAAGTATGACAAAAATATGAATTGTCACTACCCCAGACCTAAATTTTTTTGTCAACAATAAAATAAGGGGCCAAAACATGATTAGAATGGTAAAATGAGACACTTGAAAGTTAAAAGGGCCAAAGTTAGAATGGTAGTGCATAAAAAAGCAGGGGCAATGAAGACCCGAGTATATCCACAACAACAAAAAAGCCACCGCCAACAGCAGATCATAAAAAGTTCTATAATGCTCTTTTTTAATGCAAAACGAATGTCTACAGTATACACTTTTAAAGTCTAGGTATGCAGTATGCACCTTACAAATGAATTATTTGCTAATCCATGAACAATTTTAAAAAGCTTAATGGAAGTTTGCCTGAGAACTAATGAGACAAGATAAGGGGAAAAAAACTAAATAAATAAATTCACATGCATGCATAAACCCTAGCCACATGCATGCATGCATTTCATCATATCATACAATCTCAACATTAAGCATAAAATAGGCTCCAAAAACTATTGAAATACCATATACAACCAGATCTACAAAAATCATCACAAAACTAAAAGAAACAACCATAGATTTCTACCTTTTGAAACCCTAGCTTGGAGATGTAATCCATAGCTCTTCAAAACTTCCCTTTGTGCTCTACACTCTCAAAACCGAGCCCCAAGCCCCACATTCAGATTTTTAAGAAATGATTAGGGTAGGAAGAACTTAGATGAGGAACAAGAACATGCAAACTTACAAAAACATTTTACCTTGCTTTATTTGATCACAAAGGTGCTCAATCTTTGAGATCCAACTAGTAAAAGCTTCTCTTGAACCATAGAACATAAGATCAATGACATGCATGGCTATTGGATTACATGCATGCACAAGGAAACCCCCTAGGGTTTCAGGTTTGAAGGGAAAAAGAAGCAAAATGCACAAAGGATTTGATACTTACACTAGACAAGGGTTTCTTCTTGAACTTCTTCCTTCTCCAATGGATAAGATGCGTGTAGCTTGCTAAGAAGGGGGTTTGTTGCAGCAATAGAGGTTAGGGATAGAGAGGGTTTCAGGTTTGGGAGAGGGAATGGTAGAGAGAAAATTATTGTGAGAAAAAAAAAATTAAACTCTTAACTTGTGAATAGGGTAAAACTCTTCCTATTCTTGGCTCTTTGGGGTATGTGTCCTAGCTCATGAGAGCCCTAGGGTCTACCCCTGGCCTTGCCGCCCACCTCTCTCTCTATCTCTCTCTCTTTTCCCTTGGAAATTACTCTTATACCCTTACTTAATTTACCTCACATATAAGGAACCCAATGGCCCTTTAGAAACTTTATGCTCTAAATTTTCCTTAATTTTTAACCTATATTTTTTAAATCTCCAAGCATAATTGAATAAATTAATATGTGACCAAAAATAAAATTTGTCACAATATCCAATAATTTTGTCAATTTATCACATAGTGACCAAAATGCCCTTAAAGGCCCAAGCAAGAAATTTTCATTCTTAAGCCCAATTGATTGGAATTCAAACCTCATTCAATTCTCTTAAAATTTATTGGCTCAATAATAAATTCCCAGTTGCCAAAAAAATAATATTTGTATGCCATAGTATATCCTATTTTATTTAATCTGAGATTTTTCTCCCATTAGAGTTTACCCCTTGATCCAATCAATTTTGTTTATTTTTTTAAAAAAAAATTATACTATATAAGTTTACTAGCATGATATATTAATTTGATATATTATAGTACAACAAGTAGATATATCATGTTGTTGTATGTGTTTTCACCAATTGACACGTGGCATAAGTTAAGAGTGATTAAGGCTCCACGGAAGCTATTTAAGGCTCCATGGGAGCTGAGTCCAGTTCTCATCATCATTTACCACCATGGGTGGAGTACATCCTCCAAGGACATTACCTTGCGAGTACCTTAGTCGGAGAATAAGGCTCCAACAACCATGTTATGATCAATTCCACCAAACCAAGTGTGCGAGAGCCCTTCTCCGGAGCAGGAGAACATTTGCTAGGTCTCAGGTAGAGAGGTGTCTTGGACCACAAACAACTTTTTGACACCCAACTGCCACAGAGATTGTGTTGTCGATCCCGTACAAGCAGCAAAGAGGATGTCTTACGAGGCCGCCTGACATGGGAAAATGTGAAGCTACCACCCTGATATTATCAGAGGAATTTTTCCCCATAAAGCAATGGGTTGAGACTCCTCGTACTAGGCCCACACGAGATACACCAGGGCGCACAAGCTTAGTAAATGTAGAATGTATTTATTCATGTAATAACAACCCTCATTAAGAGATGAATAATTGTAATCGGCTCCAATTAATAAAAAATGAAATAAATATATATATATAACATGCTAACAAAATTATATATCACCATTAAAATGTATATACAATGATAATAAAATTATATACCACTGTTAAAATGTATATACAATGCTAACAAAATAATATACTACTATTATATATTACAAGATAAAAATTAATTATCATCTACAAAAAAAGATATATCATATCACGAAAATATATATACTGAGTTGGAATATAATATACCAACAACACTTAGAAAATTATTACTAAAAAAATGTATATACCATGCTAACAAAATTATATACTGGTGTCCGTGTTTTTTCCACACGACACATGGCAACCAGGAATAATTAGTGACAGGTCATGAACTTCTCGGAGTGTGAGGTCTTCCCAGAAAGCTAGACCGACTAAGTCGTGGATGTCTCCAAGTGAGGCAATGCCCCCGAGGTGAGGATGTCTTCGGGTGAGACCACTCCCCGAGCCAATCTCCAAGTCATGGATGTCTCTTAGTGGGGTCGCGCCCCGAGGCTCGTCCTTGAGGAGAGGATGTCTCTAGATGAGGTCATGTCCCGTGAGGCTCTCTTCACTCGCCCATTTCTCAGGTCCATAATTCTGGTCCTCGGACAAGTAGTTGATGTCAGGTGTTAATCACTTTGGGTGCAGGCCTCGATTAATTGTGTAGAGTTCGTACCCTCGACAATCGGCATTTCCCACAATGCCACCTGACATGGGAAAACATGTGTCGCACCCTAATGATAGTCAGAGATATGTTCCCCATAATGTTGGTACGCGACTTTCTGCAATGTGCCCCGTATAATCCGCCTTGGTCGTAGCCTTTATTTAGTGTAGCTCATTTTGTATTAATTTATCATTAATACCCCTCGGATGGGGGAATTTATATTAATGATAGATGATTAACAATAATGACCCCATCCTTTATAAATAGGGTTGGGGTATCTCATTGTAAATGGTTCAGATTTTTAGAGAGAGGAATTCTGTAACTCGGTGCAATATATATGCTACCTGAGAATCACCATTGAAGCTTGCAAAAACAAGCTTCAAGATCACTGAATACCATAAACTCGTGGACTAGGGTTCTTTTATAACCTGAACCACGTAAAACCTTGGTGCTCCTTTGTATTGTCATCTTTATACTCTCAAATTTAGTTGATACTGAAAAAGGCAGTCAACATTTTGGTGTTTTCATTGAGAGCCTGAAGAAAGCTTGAAGAACTTAACCATGGTGACTACCCGGAGAAACGCACCAGATGATGCAGCTCCTCCTGCCGATGTTGAGGGAGGAGAAACCAGCCTTCCAAAACCCCAGGACCTCCTTGAGATGGTGGAAGACTATGATGAAAATGTCGAATACAATGGCATGGATTATGAGTATTATGAGGAATACCCTCAGCCCATGGACTCGGAGGAGACGCCATAATTGGTGGCGCTCTGCGACCAGGTGGCCACTCAGCAGTAGAAACTCGACACCCAGGAGGGTAATATCGCCGCCCTACAGGAGATTTTTAACGCCGTGAGGGCTACTCAGGCAGCCCAAGGGTTGCAAGTGGACCCCCCCTGATGAAGTATTATCTAGGCAGCCAGCCGATGTGCCACCTGTGCACTTAGATGGAGTGCAGCCTGTCAACCCAGCCGGTGTGCCTTCGGGGCACCCGACTGATGTGGCGCAAGATTCACTAGCTGGCATGCCCCCGTGAATCTAGCTAGAGTTGGAGCCCCACATGCGCCAAAAGATCATGGTAAGGGTAATATTGAAGACAACCTGACTCCCAAGAAAAAGAAGGCTCGTTGGAACCCCGAAGACAACCAGACCCTGAGGCCAACTGGTAAGGGTAAAGGCTTAGGTGTCTGAGGACACCGCTAGGTCTTCAACGCCTATGGAGCCCAAGGAGTTCCACGTAGGAGCGCCAATATGGTTCATGCGAGGCCCAGAGGTGGTGTCCCCCTAGTGCCTCCCCATCACCACAGGAATAACAACCAAGGAGCTAACATGCCAAACACCTCCATTAACCGAGATCATGACATCATCATTTCAATTAACACTGAAAATGTTGAGTCTGGTGGAGAAACAGAGGTAGCATACCCAGAGGGCAGTGCTGTATTCCGAAGTCAAACTGACCTACGAGAAGGCCTGAACGCTCGTAGATGTAACAAGGCTTTCAGGTACGAACCCAGGAGGAAGGACAAGTCATACCTTCAGAAGAGCCTTAACGCCCGAAAGAAGGATAACCTTGCACAAAGTGCCAACCAAGACCATGACCCCCTCCGCGTGGAGTTAAAAAGCTTAAAGAAGATAATGCTCAGAATGGCCCGACGTCAAGGCCATGACTCTGACTCGGAGGACGAGGACTGTGAGCCATGTGCTCCTCACATTGTGGAAGCCATGTTATCGCGAGGATTTAAGATGCATGCCATCACATCCTATGATGGCAGTACGGATCCCAACGATCACCTTTCGAAGTTCAATAGGTTGATGTCGGTGCATCGCGTCTCCGAAGATGCCAAGTGTCATGTGTTCCTGATAACTTTGACAGGATAAGTAGATGAATGGTTCAAGAAACACAGGCTAGGATCCATTCATTCATGGCATCAGCTGTCATCTTCATTCCAAAGACAATTCATAGCTGCTCGAAAGGTGAGCTTTGAGGTCAACACTTTCGCCAACATAAAGCAAGGGCCCTTTGAGACCCATAAAGCTTGCATCAAGCACTTCAAGGAGGAAGCTGCGAGAACCAAGATGGTTGATGAAGGCCAGTAGCTAATGGCCTTACTGACCAGCATCCGTACGGGGTCCCCATTTTGGGATGACCTCCAGTAGAGAGGGTGTCGGAGGCTCGACGACTTCATTTGTCGAGGACAAGAATATATTGTTGGGTTTTATGCCCTTATAAAACCATGTCGGACATGTAGCACAATTTCATATTATCAATAAAAAGTAGTAGAAATCATTTAGTTTGACAACTGTGTTGCTTGCTTGTTTTATTACATGATTATTGAAATAATACAAACATTTATAAAATCCTGAACATATGGATAGTTACAATTATAGTGACTAGGTCACAGTGGATTATAGTTATAATTATATGTTCAAAAGAACGAGTCCTAAGATTAGATCAGTGCATTGGATTTTCACTGATTAGGCAATCTACGATATGATCTACTTACACATTCAGGGTGTGATGTCTTGTCCAAGGCATCGACCAAGTAGATAAGATCGGATGTATTCAGTTACATCGGACTAGGACCGATATTGATTATTGATTGATAAATAAGTATCGTTGTTATCAAATCTAATCAATGTCACAACGTTGACCATATATTAAGTCGATCTTAATTCTGAGTGATAATATTCTACTAATTATATTATTTAAATCTTTCGACTTGTTCGTTACCAGCTTACCCTACGGTCTAGCCCATACTTACATCTTGGAGATTTATTAGTGTAATTGAGTGGGAGTATTATTCATAGATACAAAATCTATAACTTCTGTACGAGAAGTGAAAAGATGATTTCCTTAATTGCTTTGTTCAAAAGGTTAAATGATTGAGATCTCATTTCTGTAATTAAGTTCACGGAAATATCATTTATAAGGAACTTAGTGGGAGTTAAGGATAAAATACTGATGAGGGGTAAAACGGTAATTTGTACCCATCTCGTTAGTAAGTCATCGATAGAGGATTGACTGATTGTAATGGTTATAACAATGGATAACGTATTTATGGTTTTGAAAATACGTTCTATGAATTCAAGAGTTCAATTCCGAGTCTATAGTGGAGTCACGAGGAATTAATAAGGTAGTGAAATTATTCGTAAATAAATTCACGGTAACTTGTTGGAGCTTGATTTCATGGATCCATGGTCCCCGCATCACCTTTGAGTAAATCATCTAGAATGTCTCAATTAATTGATTTAATTATCAATTAGGATTTTTAAAGTTGACTAGGTCAATTTTGGAAAATTTACAGAGATATGCGATTTAGAGAATAAAAGAGAATCTTTGGGTAAATTTATTAATATTGATAAATTGGTATCAATATAAATAAATAATATTAAATCAAGTTTCAAATTATAATTAGTTAATTTGAATAAGGATTTAATTAATTAATTAAAATAAATAAATAAAATGTTTTGAATTTAGGCCCAGTTGGGATTTAAATTCAAAACAAAGAGATTGAGCCCAAGTCCATTTATGGCAGCCCAAGGCTTTTATTTTTGTTTATTATTTTTAATTAATTTAAATTTAAATAAATCCCATTAAGTTGCCTATATAAGGAATATGATATCTAGGGTTTTGAAAAGCAAGTCAGACTCAGTTGATTTGGGTAAGTGAAAACCTAGACACTCTAATCCTTTCTTAGCCACAATCTCTTCTTCTTTTCTAGATCTCTATCTCATGTGTTGAGAACCAGCCCACACTAGTTCTAGGTTGATCAAAGGCTTGGTGAGGAAGACTGTGTTGCTGATCTTGTTCAATCTCTTGATAATACTCTGCTACAGAAAGGAATCAAGGGTTAGAGAGATTGAAGGATGGAGTTGTTCCAGTTCCGCTACGTAATGTAAGTTTTTACTTTACTTTGTATTTGTATCAATTTCATAGGAGCATGTTCTAGGAATTTGCATGTTTGTTTGATAATATGTAAATTGCATGAAAATAAATAAAGATCCTGCAATGAGTTTTTCCTACATATATTCGCTGGGAGGACGCCGAAATCAGAGCATTTGGGGGGCTCGTCGCCTTTCTTGCTCTGACGATGCCTGACCCCGTGGGTTTAGGGACCCAGTATCCACCCTATGTTCCTGTCCAACCAAGTATGGCGGGAGCTTAGTCCACTCCAAGTGTGTTGCCAGTTGGCTTTAGTTTCGTGCCACCCGCTGGTTTCAGTGCTGCTACGACGGGATATGGAGCATCGCCCACTTGATATAGTGCTTATCAACCTGCATTTAGTGCTGCAGTTGTTGCTCCATCCAAGTACGATGCACACAGTCGAACCCTTAGCAACAGTAGACGCAGGGGTAAAGGCAAGGGCAAAAATCCCAAGGGAAATGAGACAACGCAGACAGGACAAGGAACCACCCCTGATGAGAAGTACGTCTCTCAGTACTCTGAGTATACTAACCTAGTGGAATCCCAAGAGAACATCTTCGTGGCCACAGAACAACACGTTCATTACTGGAAGCCATACCCCATTTGGGGGGATAGGGAAAGGCAAGATCCCAACAAGATTTGTCGTTTTCATAACTATGTGGGGCACCACACAAATGAGTGTTGTCAACTCAAGAATGACATCAAAAACCTCATCAAACTGGGACACCTTCGCTAGTATGCTTGAGAGTGAGCATGCTAGGCCCATGCCCCGGCCGTGGTAACTCCCACACAGCCCTCAGGCTCCGGGTGCGATCCCCACATCTCTGCGGCATTAGATAGTCCATAGACCTCCCCCAGTGAATGGGCGAGTAGGGACCATCTCTGGAGGACCCCACTTGGGGGGCACCTTCTGAGGCTTGCAGAATAGGTATGTGTGGGCCTTGAACCATGATGATGAGGTGTTGGCATTAGCCCAATTGCCAGCTCAGATGCCAAGGATGACCGACCAAGTCATCACCTTCTCTGAGGACGATGCTCAGAGAGTACACTTTCCACACCACAATCCTTTAGTAATCGAGCCAGGTTTCCATTAAGATGAAGGCTTAGATCTTAGTGGATAACTGGAGTTCAATGAACATCCTGTTCAAGTTAGCCTACGAGAAGATCAAGTTGACTACAAGTGTAGCAACCCAAATTTTCTAATAAGGCTTAGGGCCTTGATTAGCGTGCCATGAGGGCAATAATTGATTTAATTATGCTAATATGTGGATTTAATGACTATGTGATTAGAAATGCATATTTAGGTGAATTAAATATACATGTGGGCCCCATCTAGTTATTAAGGGCATATTTGTAATTTTAGCTCGTTGAGGGCCTAACTGTGATATTTGTGTTTATTGTGATTGGTACCACGAGTGAGTGGTGATATATTTCTAATGTGCGATCTGAGATGGTCCTAGGGAGCGGTTTAGCTAAATAGTCACAACAGGGTCGAATACCTGGCTCGGGAGGAGCCTAGGGGTATTTTGGGAACATAGTTTGTGTTTGGGATCTATCGGGTAACGACGAGGGCTGGGAACGGCGAAGGCCGAGAACAGCAAGAAGCTGAGTACGACAAGGGGCCAGGATCGACTTTGTGAACGCTGAGTACAGGCCGCTATGGCGAGACCCTCTCAGGGTGTTGTATCCACCCACTCAATGAAGACCGCGAACCCAGGGCTTGGTAAAGCACCTAGGACGCCTTAGGCCACTATGTGTTTAGCCTGTTGGCTGCTTTGCTATATACTGTTGAATGTTATGTTTTATGTTATATGTTGAGTTTTCTTACTGTGCTTCGGCTCACGGGTGCTCTATGGTGCAGGTAAGGGCAAAGGAAAGGTCGACCAACCATGAGTACGGAGAGCGTGGAGGGACGGGTATATGTTCGGCCTACCTGGCTGCCACGGCCAGGGTTATTTTTGGGAAAATGTATTGTAATAGTTATTTTGTCGCCTAGGTCGACCATGTGTATATTTTGAGTTGCAATACAATTTTGTAAACAATATTTTTTGGATCCCAACTGTATAATTTTCTATAATTTCAATGAATCTCCAAATTTTATAATTTTTGTCAATAAACGAGTTTAACTTCATTTTAGTCACACTTTTAACCTAAAACCTCTATTAGCGAGCTAATGGCGCATTTTTAACTCACATAGTAACAACTCTAAGGAAGTAGGGCGTTACAACAAGCGACTTGTCTCCATGCACCTAAACTCTCTATGGGTTCTTGAGGGAAGGTCTCATACCAATGGTTCAGATCAAGTTGCCAGTGACACTTGGAGAAGTGCCTCGCCAGGCCTTTAAGTACTTGACATTCATGGTAGTGGATTGCTCTTTGGTGTATAACGCCATCTTGGGACGTCCAACCTTAGTGGAGTTCGAGGCAGTCACCTCCATTCGACACATGTTCATAAAGTTCCCCATGGAGTCGGGGATTGGCACAGTTTGAGGAGACCAAAAAGAGACGAGGAAATTCTACAATGTGTCCCTCAGACAACCAATAATGTTTGTGGAGACATTGGCACCCAAACAACCTCTTACTAAGGAGGTGGAGCTACAAGCTGTTCAGGATGATGAAACCAACGAATTCGACCCAGTGGTTCAAGAAGAGAGGGCTATCGAGCCGATGGAGGTAGGGATGTAAATGGGGCTGGTCGGCCTCGCCCCCCTAAAGATCCGCCCCGACCCGATAAGCTTATGCCCCGACCCGACCCGCCCCATTAAGGCATTTGATGCGAGTCGGGTCAGACCTGCCCCGGATGTGATGTAGCGGGTAAGACCCGACCCGGTAAGGTTTTTTTTTCTTTTTCTTTAATAAAAGAAAGAATAATTTTTTAAAATATGTTACAATATAAAAATAAATGGAAAAAAAATCTCCCATACTAGACATAAATGAGCTACCTAATTTTTTTTATAAATGGTCTTGCATACTAAAATAAAAAAAATTAATATACTTCAAAGAAAAACATCAATTTTCTCATCTATCTCTCTTAAATATACTTTGTATTATTTATATATATAAAAATATATTTGGATCGTGGATCACCCTAAATAGTGGTAGTAATTAGTTTTTTTTTAAATTCTTTATTACAAAAAAAAAAAACAACAACAACAACCGGGTCGGCTTGTGATCCAATCTGCTTCAATTGCTAGCGTGTCGGGTCAGATCTCGACCCGCCCCATTATTGCCCCAGTTATATTCGGATCAGGGGCACCCCGTCGAGTTAGGGGTCCGACCCGCCCCGATCTGCTGGGTTTTTTTGCCACCCTTAGATGGAGGAGGTTGAGGAAGTGGCCCTCGACGCCTTCGTCCCTGAAAGGAAGACAAAAGTAGGGAAGAGTTTATAGATAGAAGTCCAAGAAGCACTAGTGGGCTTTCTCCCGAAAAATCATGAAATTTTCTCCTGGTCTCACTCCAACATGACCCAAATATCATTTGCCATGCCTTAAATGTTGATCTGATCCAGCAGAAGTGGAGAACTTTCGACCAAACCAGGGCAAAGGCTTTAAAGGTGGAGGTGGACAAGCTACTGGCAAACAGATTCATTCGTGATGCCCAATATCCCAAGTGGGTGTCAAATCCAGTCCTCGTGCCTAAACCAAATGGCACTTGAAGGACATGTATAGACTTCTCTGACCTTAACAAGTCATGCCCTAATGACTGTTTCTCGCTACCGAAAATAGATCAGATGGTTGACGCCACCTCCGGATATGAGATTTTGTCCTTCATGGATGCGTACTCTGGCTATAATCAAATTTCCATCCATGTCGCGAATCAAGAACACACCAGCTCCCATCCTATAAAGGAGTTTACTGCTATAAAGTGATTCCCTTCGGGCTAAAGAATGTTGGTGCCACCTACCAAAGGCTCGTGAACCGTGTAACGCCCTACTTCCTTAGAGCCGTTACTAAGTGAGTTTTAAGACAAAACAGTGCAATGAACTCGCTAACCGAGGTTTTGAAACAAAAGTGTGACTAATTAAAATTTAAGGCTGTAATCTTTGAAAATGCGTTGTTTCAATAAAACTTCTAGTATTAAACATTTGGGATCCCAAAATAAGGTTCGAAAACTATTTACTTCTTAAAATAAGTTTACAATTGATCAGTTATAAAAATCATAGATTATTACAGCCATTTTCAAATAAACCTCCAACCAAAGCAGTCGGGCAGGCCAAACATGTACGCGTCGCTTCACGCTCTCCGTACTCATGGTTGGTTGACTCAGCCATTGCCCTTACCTGCAACACAGAGCACCCGTGAGCCGAAGCCCAGCAAGAAAACTCATGCAGAACATAACATATGCAAATAATAATATCACTGGCATAATTCACTGATAAATAGGAAAACCATCATAATAAACAAGTACGGTCGCGCCGCCCCCGAGGCCTTACCAAAGCCTGGGGTTTCGGTTCTCACCGTGAGGATAACTCATGTATCCCTTGGGTCCCACCCTGAATATAAGCATCCCATGTGATGTGTGTTACTTTCGGCCCCACAGCCATACCCGGCCTACGCCGCACTCGGCCCTTGCCGTTCACTTCATCATAATCACACATAGCATAAATCAAGCAACATTCAAACAAATGCTAATTCAATTAAATCTGCACCCTAACATGTAATGCAGTATAGGGCCACGCCCGACAATCATCTCATCATGCAACATGCAATATAGGGCCGTGCCCCGCAATCACACTATGGGCCCACGCCCCATCCTACGGGTGTTATAGTTTTCTTACCTGACAATTCGATAGTTAAAATCACCTGACTCCTTGAGCACGATCCCACTCGAGCCTTAGCGCACACCTAGGCACAAACATAGGTCAAAGTCAACACCGAACCCCAAGTCCGAAAACCTAGCCTCGGGACCAATCCCGAGCCCCCCGGGAAGTCCTAGATCCACAAAACAAGGTGGCGGAGTCGAACCCCGAACCCTAGGTCAAAATCCCTCACAAATAGCCCAAAAACCCCATTCTGGGTGCAGGGTAGCGCTACAGCGCTCAAAAGAGAGCACTATAGCGCTACAAGCAGGATCAGCACCTCCCTAGAAAGAAGGCCTAGCGCTACAGCGCCCAAAGACTAGCACTGTAGCGCTAGTTGCAGGCAGCCAAAACCAAAAATCGCTTCTTGCGATTTTCTTCTCTCATTTCAACTCCAAACTTGTCCAAGTCTTTCCCAAGCCCAAAAACAAACTTATACACACCTCACACTCATCCCAAGCATCTCAAGAACTCAATCCCAAGCTCAAGCAACCCAACAACTCAGAATTTACCATGAACAACCCTAAACCAGAAATTCATGTAAACCACAAAGATAGAGTCTTAGAAATCATACCATTAATGCAATTTCGACCTTGATTCAACCCTAGGCCTCCTTAGCTTAATCATCATCAAAGCTTGACCTGCTTTTCCCCAAAAGTCCCATCCATTTAGCTCAAAAACACAGCTCAAAACTAGTAAAGCCCTAAAACTGAAATCCTCAAGAACTTACCTCAAGTTTTAGATGTTCTTGCTAATCCTTGCCAAGTCTTCAAGTGTAACCTTAAGATTCTTGATGCTCAGCCTATCCTAGCTCCCCACTGAGCTTGACCTCAAGAAAAATGAAGAGAAGAGGTGCTAGAACCCCCAAACCGATCCCTTAGAAAACCCATCAGTTTTCTCTCTTTTCTTTCTTTCCTTTTTCCTTTCTTTTTCAGCCCCTTTACTCTATTCTACAAAATCCACTAAGTGTATAAAGCCTCATTTATTCTATCTTCAAAAGCCAATTGACCAAAATGCCCTCCCTATTAATTCTAAACCCTTTTACCCAAGTAGGGCCATTTTAGTCATTTACCCAATTCCCGATAATCCTCAAGTGTCTCTAATATTTTCCCATTGCTTCCCAATACCTGATAAATCACCAAATAATTATCCCCCATCATCAAAATAAATCTCAATCTATTTCTCTGAATTCCCGTTCATACCCCCAGGCTCGCCCCGAGCCGGGTATAAATTCCCGCTAAGACTTTCCGCTAGCCTGCTCACTGGGATCGCCTCGAGTCACAATTTACTGATATACCCACATACCACTGTGGTCTCAACAATCATCACATATCAATGCAGTTATGCCCAACATGGCCAAAATTACAATTATGCCCTTCTAACACGATCCGGGCCTACATGCATACTAACATACATAGTCATGCATCTCAGATAAACAAATGGTCATATAACATGCTTTAAATCATAACCATGCATTTAAATCATTAAAATCACACATAAATCCCATCATGCCCTCCTGGCACGCTAATCAAGGCCCTTAAGCCTTATTAGCGGATTTGGGTCGTTACAAACCGTATGTTCAAGGAACAACTGGGATGGAACATGGGGGTTTATGTAGACGACATGCTCGTCAAGTTTAGAACAGCCCCTGACCAAATAAAGGATCTGGCAGAAGTGTTTTCTGTACATCGCAGGATTGGGATTAAACTAAATCCCCAAAAGTGCACTTTTAGAGTTGCCTCAGGGAAGTTCCTAGGCTTCATTGTTAGTGGTCGAGGGATAGAGATAAACCCTGAGAAGATCAAAGCACTGTTCTATATGCCTTCCCCCCGAAAGCATAAGGATGTTTAGAGAGGATCGCTGCCCTGAGTCGCTTTGTTTCCAAGGAAACTGACAAGTGCATCCCTTCTTCAACATACTTCGAGGAGGGTAGAGGTTTGAATGGATGGAAGAATTCGAACAGGCATTCCAGCAGCTGAAGGCGCACTTGGAAAACCCACCTATCTTGTTGGAGCAAGTAGACAGAGAGACCCTCATGCTTTACATGACTGTCTCAGAGAACGCTATCAGTGCCGCCTTAGTCCGCGAGGAAGGCCGTGTCTAGCATCCCGTGTACTATGTAAGCAAGAGACTCCTCGAAGCGGAGTCCAGATACCCGCTCATGGAGAAGCTAACCTTTTTCCTAATGGTAGCTTCTTGGAAGTTAAGGCCCTATTTCTAGGCACATCCCATCAAGGTACTCATAAACCATCCCTTACGATATGTCCTCCAAAAGACGGAGTCATCGGGAAGATTCCTCAAATGGTCGGTCAAACCTAGTCAGTTTGACTTCACTTATCATCCAAGGACTGCCATAAAGGGACATGCACTGGCAGATTTCATCTCCGAATGCACGGGAAACCACAAGAGATCTGGGGACGCCCCGGTGGTTGGGCCCACATGGAAGCTATATGTTGATGGATCGTCGAATGAAAATGGTGTCGGGGGAGGCCTCATTTTAGTATCTCGAGGGGAACAAGGTTCACAGCACCCTGGATCTGACGCCTCCAACAATGAAGCAAAGTATGAAGTGCTCATTGCTGGGCTCCCGATAGCACTTGAGCTCAAGGCCAAGAGCCTCAATATTTTTAGTGACTCGCAGCTTGTAGTTAATTAGGTACTTGGGGAATACTAGGCCTGGGGGACAAGAATGGCCACACACTTGGCGAAGACCCAAGAAATGCTGCATAGCTTCAAACAATTCACCATTCAACAAGTGCCATGGGAATAGAACTCTAACGTTGATGCCCTAGCCAGGCTTGCAACCACCAAGGATGCTGAACTAATCAATGTGGTACCCATTGACCACTTAGCTTCTCTGAGCATCTCAGCCCCCAAGGAAGTGGAAGCAATCCAGCCCCAGGATGAATGGTTGGAGCCCATAGTGAAATATCTTGTCTTTGGCGAATTACTGCAGGACAAGAAAGCTGCTTTACCAGGCACCACGGTATGTTGTCATGGAAATCAATCTGTATAGGTGAGGATATTTGTTGCCCTTGCTCCGATGTGTATCCAAGAAAGAGGCCAAGTTGATTCTCCTAGAATTTTATGAGGGCTTTTGCAAGGACAATGCCAGGGAGCAGAGCCTCGCCAAGATGATCTTGAGACAAGGATACTTTTGGCCCACCATGAATGGAGACACGATGGACTATGTCAAGAAGTGAGAAAAGTGCCAAAGCTTTGCCAATATACCTTGAGTTCTTCCAAATGAGCTCATCCTAATTCCAGCCCTTGGCCTTTTGTTGTCTGGAGATTGACCTTATAGGGTCATTGCCCATGGGAAAGGGAGGAGTATGCAATAGTGGCGGTTAAATACTTTACGAAGTGGGTCGAGGCCGAGCCACTTGCTACAATCACTTCTAATAATGCACTGGATTTTGTCATCAAGAATATCGTTTGCCGCTACGGGCTCCCGAGGAAAATAGTCTCTGACAACGGCTTGCAGTTTGACAGCAAGGTGTTCATAGACTTCTATCAGCAACACGAGGTTGTGAAGAGCTTTTCATTTGTGACCCACCCACAGGCAAATAGTCAGGTGGAAGCAGTCAACAAGACGCTTATAGCCACCTTGAAGAAAAGGTTTGAATAGGAAAAAGGTGCTTGGCTCGAGCAGTTGCCTAAGGCATTGTGGAGTTACCGCACTACCACAAGGACCTCCACTGGCCACTCGCCATTCTCAATGGCCTATGGGTATAAAGCCATGCTCCCACTTGAGGGAGCAATCTCTACACACTGGCGGGATACGTATGATCCGACCACAAACCACGCTTTGGACCTTGTGGAGGAGCTCCATGAAGCTTCTTAGCTTCGAGTAGCGACCTACCAGCAGAAAGTGGCCATGTATTTCAACTCTAAAGTGAATGATAGAAAGTTTGGGGTCAAAGATCTGGTGTTGCGAAGAGTCTTCTTAGCCACCCGAGACTCTAGTGCGAGGGTACTGAGACCCAACTGGGAGGGCCCATTGCATTTTATGTCCGAGAATATACAAGTTAGCCCGACTGAGTGGGGAATTGATTCCCCACGCTTGGAATGTGAGCATCTGCACTGGTATTACCAGTAATTTGAGCAGTAAATTTATTAATTTTTGCAATCTCCTTGTAGCCTCCAGGCACAATTAATGGAAACTGTGTAGACAAAACACAGTAATTTTTTTTTAAATATTCTGCTTATATTAATTTTTAGTTCCCTTTATTTTGTATGTACTACTCGTAGAGTGCCCACTTGCTAGATTGGACAAGTGAGCGCAGACTAGTCTCTGATCACTTGTGGAGCATGGAGTTAGAGCAGCCTCACAGAGTTAGGCCTAGGAAACTAAGCTTGTCAAAAGGGAGTAAGCCTAGTGTCAATGTTTTGAGAATAGAAAAACCCTAGGAAACTAAAAAGTCTTGAGTACGCGACCTAAGAAACCAAGCTCGTTCAGAGCAGAGTAGGCTTAGTGTCTAGGAATTAAAGACTAAGAATCCTAGTAGCGCGAGAACAGACTTAGGTCACCTCTCGTGGACATGACGCCCGAGGAGCACTGACCAATTCCTTTGATCTCGAGATGCAAACAGAAGACCGGGTCCTCTATACTCGATTCTAAGGCATGGACTTGGGTTACCTCCCATGGACACTAGGCCTAAGGAGCACTGACCAAGTCCTCGGTAAGCTGCAAGCAAAAATAACATTGGGAAGTTGATGACTTGGGAGGCTAAGCTAGTCGATGAGTGAAGCGTCCCTAATTTCATGAGACCCCGTACCTATTTGGCCTGGGAAGTACCCAGTGCCAAAGAGATCCAAGTAACATGAGGTCGAATTTAACATATTTTCCTAAGGACAGTGCGCGCCCGAGGAGTAATAACCAAATCCTATTCCTCAAGATGTGAACGGAAGCCCGAGTCATCGGTAGTCGGGCACAAACCTATATCACCTAAGAATAGTTCGAACATGGCACTAAATGCCCCAAAATAGCACGAGAATGGGCTTAGGGTTACCTTCTATGGATTCCGTGCTCAAGAAGTAACAACCAAGTCCCTTGATCTCGAGATGCGAGTTGGGACTCGGGTCATTAGTACTCAAAGCCAGGAATCGATCTAGAGTAAAACCTAGTCTAAGGGCAGGGGATTAAATTACTTGAACCTAGGATGATGAGTTCACGACTTCCACATGATTAGGTCCCAAGTTGTGTGTTCGGGGGGCAAATCAAAAGGCACAAGCTGACCCACCAGTTACCACGTACCCGGGGCAGGTAGCTTAGTGCGAATGACCTCCTAGGTACTTGAGTCATTGGGACTTGGTAGCATAGGAAGACATTAAAGTTACTTTCAAGGACATTGAGCCTGGAAAACAACACTAAATTTCCTAAGAGTTGAGCAATAAAGCAAAACCCTACAGTGCAAATACCTCCTCAAAGCTCGAGTCGTTGAAACTTGGAGGCGTGTGATAGTCAAGTGTCCTCACTTGACCCTGCATCAAAGAGACTCTTAGGATTGCGAGCCTAAGAAGAAACACTAAATGCATAAGCGTCTAGACATGGGCAGGAAGATCCTCAAGCTCTAAGTACCGCAGGATGGCCTCGTCCTGAGCCGTTGGAATTGGGAATGGAGGGTCGCGTCAAGTGTCACTTGACTTCGCCTTAAAGTTACTCTTGAGGACCATGAGCCTATAGAGCAACACTAAATGCCTACAAATTGTCTAAGTACTAAGATAATTCGATAAAGACTCAAGTTTTTGAGACTCGAGCACACAACCTAAGTCTGCTACTTGGAACTCTCATGAGTTACGTTATGACGAGTCAGATTAGAAAAGTCTGTGTTTCCTATTTATTAGGTGTCAATTCGATAATAATAAGGCAATCATGGCGATAAAGTAGTGCAAGCTGCATAGTATTTAATGGAAAAATAGTTACAACAGTGCTCAGAGGCGCGAGTGTTGACTGTCTATACCCCAATAAACTATGACACGTAGGCCTACTTAGCTAAAAATGTATTATACAAGACAAATTTACTGAGGCCCTTGGCCTGGAGGCACCTCTGCCACTAGCTCGATCACAGGATCGACTTCAGGGATGCGACCCAACGCCGAAGCTTCCCTTTCCTGGGATGCCCTACTTCCTCTGCCTCAAGGCACGCTTTGAGCATTATCCTCATGTTGGGTTGCTCGGTGAATGAGAGATCCATATCTCTGTTGCTTTGCCATGCAACAAAGAGTGTATCATCGGCTATCACGTCGAGGTCCTTCTCCAATTCTTCAGCTTGATGACAGAGTTCTTTGGCCTCTTTGGCGGAAGCCTCAGCATGAGTAGTAGCTCGTGCAGCATCCTCCCTGGCCTCAATCAGCTCCTCAACACGGGACAAAGACTCCACATAACTCAACTAGAGCTCTTCACAAGCCTTAGCCAGCTCCTCCTCCAAGGCCCAAGAATGACTCGCAGTGTCCTCTAACAACTTCGAAGAACTGTCCTCCAGAATGGACAACTTTGACCGCTCAGTGGCCAGCAGACTCTTTACCTTGCAGACATGGGCCCTCGTGTCCTCCACTTCCTTCTGGAGTCGCGAGTGCTCCTCCAAAGGGATCGCAATTTTCCATAACTGAGCCAACTCTTCCCGAGCCTACGCTAATTCTTCCTGAGCCTCCATCAGCTCAAAGGACTTCATCGTCATGATGTCCCTGAGCCATTGGTTGAAAGTATCAGTCTTCCAAGTTAAAATATCAAATCAGTGAAAATGAGACGGTGGAGTAAACTATTCTGAGATAAAAGAATACTTACCCTCACAGAGGAGTGGCTATTGGCAGCTATCAAAGAAACTTTGGTATCGCTTCCGCAATGAGCGAAGCTGCAAGATGACATCTCGCAAAGGGACTCTGCTATCCCTTGAAGGAGCTCCAATGCGAGCAAAGCTGTTTTCCTTCCTACTCTTGACGCGAGGAAAGTCTCCAGCTCCTAACGGCTAGAAGGAGCGACAGAATCCTGCGGCCGGTACTCGCGCAGGAACTCAACAAGGATTTTGAAGTCCTCGTTACCATCATCAATACGGGTGTTTTAGTACTCAATGACCCTCTTATGTTTCTCGAGGTCGTTCCCATCATAGTGCTCTGGGAAGACTATCAATCGAGGTGCCCTAGCCAGAAGGGAGTCGAGCACCTTAGAAGGGATTTCCTTACCCTTCTTGAAGGACCCCCTCTCGAGGGGGAAGGGGAAACCTTGAGGTTGATGACCTTACCTAGGGCCACCATCCTCAAGGTGAAGACTGGTGGAACAGCTGCAAGAGCTGATGGGGCCACCAGGGTTTGAGCTGCAGCAGCCTGGGGCATGGATGTCATAGTTGACGCCACTAGGAGAACTATCTGAGAGGGTCCCGACACCCTCTGATGCTTCAACCTGACCAATTCAGGCAAACCCATGCTTTTTACACAAAGAAAAAAAATCGGTTAAGCCCTCGAAGGGGAAGGAAAGCAATAATGAAAAATAAAAATGCATGGGAAACTAGTATAAATCTCCTCAGGAGCCCCACTATAATTAGGCTCCTCGGAGTGGAGGACAGAACAGGTGAATTTGTGGATGAGGTGACCCATCTCATGCATCAAATTGGTCTCATACTAACAAAACCAAGTGGTATAAATAGTCTCCATCTCGCTTAGAGGCATGAAACCTTGGGGGTACTCTCCCTCCTTGGGTGGCAGAGGAAAACGTCGACGAAGTCCTGATAGTCTTGGTACTCCTCCTCGAACCAATGATGTCCTGGGATTTGTCCACACTCATGGAGTGAAGGCGAAAATAAAGAATGGTATGGAATAGTTCCCTCCCCTACATGCTTAACCTAATGAGGAACAATGGGTGATTTACCTTGGGGCGTGGAAGATGTCCCGATCCCCACCTCGAGATCTGCCTTGAGCTCTTCATCTTCTGTTTCCTCCATGGTTGATGGCGAGGACACTCTCTGCATGCACTTTGTGAAGGCGTTGTGTATATTTGAATTGCACCTTAGACACCATGTATTCCGTGTGGAGCCTCGCCTCGCCTCGCCTCGTGACGTGAATGCTTCAAGTCCCAAAATCTGGTGAGGAACAATGGGCATATACTCTGCTCACGCAGTAGCCCAAACTGCTGGAGTAGGGCATCAATGACGAGGAAGGTGAGGTCCAACTCCTCATCGAGAAAGGCATTCATTGCCTTAAACCTTTCGTCGAAAGAATCCATGAAAGGTGTACGATGGAAAGGACCTGAAATGAGATGTTTCAAGACTAAGGATTAGTTACAGGCAGAACACCGTTAGACAAAATGAAACAAGGATAAAAGAACTTACCAACTCTAGCAAAGTTCAGGAGTAGAGTGGGATCGGTCCTCGTCGGGAAGCCACTTACCTAGAAGAAGTGATCCATGTGGTCCCGAGTATGATTCTCATTGCTGCTCGGGGCCTTGTAACTTCTCCTGGGGATTGTTTACTTCATCGGGGTGTAGTACCCATCTTGGTCCCCCTTCTTCAGACACTTCTGAATGCTGTAGACATATAGTATCTCAGCTGGGGAACAGGCAGTCCAACCTGTCTCCTATACAGAACATAAAGCCCGACAAGCAGTCGATATCCATTCAGAGACAACTAGAAGGGGGCTATGACGATGAACTTGAGGAAGTCGACACAATACTGATGAAATGGCAGGGTCACACTAGCCTTGAGATGATAGGCACTCTAGGGCCCGAGCCCGTGGATGCTTTCATGTGCCATCTTGTCCTTTCGAGACAAGTGTGCCAACATCTCATGAGTGTCCACTCCATAGTGTGTGAGAATCTTCTCTAGAGCACCTCGGTGTCGGAGCTTGCTGGGGATGGCCTCCACCTCGAATCCTGCGATAATATAGGGTTTGTCTGTGGGAATCGAACCCTCATTGGCTACTTCCATGGAGATGTCAACTCGAAGGGGTCTTGCCGTCATCAGGGCGGGATCCTCTTGCACCATGAGGGCTTGACTGCTGCTAGCCACTCGGTTCCCTTTCCTAGGATGTTGCTCAGCTTCTCGTGCCATTTGCAAAATTTCGGTGTGGAAGACGTAGAACCCTTGTGTTTGCAACTGATAGAGCTCTTCAAACATCTGAAACAACAAACCAAGTAGTTAGTGGCTTGCCCCAAAGAAATATAGGTCAAAATGAGAATCCCTAAGACAACTGCTCGAGGAGAAGAGTGAAGAAATTCTAAGGAAGAGGGGTGTCCTCGGGGCCAAAGAATTGGCCCGGAGAACACCACTGGAAATTATGAACACCGTTGGAATCTGGGAATTTTCCAAATTCTGATCGAATGTCCAGAAAGGTAAAAGTTGCCTAAGGTGTGCACTGAGCCATTTTGACCACTTCTATCACAAAAATGTGCATAAAAAGACCCATAGAAGGTCAAAATAACCCCTTAAATACCACAAAATTTCGCTCCTAAACATGCATCTAAACTCTCAAAATTAAACCCGACGCAAACACAAAACAAGTAAATACGTACTCGAGATGTAGTGCCAGTAGGTGCTGAAATGAGTTCGAACGCTAAAGAATCACTTTCCATTAACTCTGGAGTATGAAGATTCTTGCCAACTGTCCAGAATTGCAGAGGAATCTCATAAATGGTTGAAAAAATGGGAAGCTGGGGAGAAGAAAGATTTTTGGAGATTTTGAATTTTGAAGGGTAAAAGTGCTTACTGAGAGGCGGTTCTCGAGCTTTTATACTAGTAGAACTTGGGGTGAAAGCAAACCCACCCCGACCGTCGAATTACATACGATGAAGGCACTCGAGAACAATCCAACAGTCAGGATCCAAAAGGCATGGATCACAATCATTAACATTGGAAAATAATACCTAAGGTATGGAGTGAAAGGACATCTAGGTTATAGATTAGACGTTTGGGGAGTGGAGTGGACTCCTCATTAATTGAACGGATTGATGGTTCCAGCAATAGGGAGTCGGCACGTGGTGTGTCTTTCCAGAGTGACGTTAGGCGAAGCCCAAATGTCTCCCCCCAAAGACCTATATGAATTATTCCTCAGTCTAAGTCTCCACTGTCTAAGAATGAGTGAAGACTTAGGAGGAAAATGATGTCTGTATTTTCGCCACACAACACGTGGCAGCCAGGAATAATTAACTACAAGTGATGAAGTTCTCAAAGTGTGAGGTCTTCTCA
Organism: Humulus lupulus; assembly: GCF_963169125.1. Taxonomy (NCBI): domain Eukaryota; kingdom Viridiplantae; phylum Streptophyta; class Magnoliopsida; order Rosales; family Cannabaceae; genus Humulus; species Humulus lupulus. Next base: position 176,856,583 of record NC_084793.1, read on the forward strand.
GAAAGCCAGACCGACCAAGTCATGGATGTCTCCAGGTGAGGTCATGCTCTGAGGTCTCCCCTCGAGGCAAGGATGTATTCGGGTGAGACCACGCCTCGAGCCAATCTCTAAGTCATGGATGTCTCTGAGAGAGGCCGCACCTTGAGGAGTGTCCTCGAGGTGAGGATGTCTCCAGGTGATATCATGTCCCGTGAGGCTCTCTTCACTCGCCCATTTCTTAGGTCCAGGATTTTGGTCCTCAAACCTGTAGTTGATGCCAGATGTCAGTTACTGTGGGTGCGGGCCACCAGAGGATCATCTGACAACTTTAGGTGAGCCTAGATTAATGGTGTCAAGTTCGTACCCTCGACAATCAGCATTTCCCACAACGCTGCTTGACACGGACAAACGTGCACCGCACCCTAACAGTCAGAGATATGTTCCCCATAAAGTTGGTACGCGACTTTCTACAATGGGCCCCGTACAATCCGCCTGGGCTGTAGCCTTTATTTATTGTAGCTCTTTTTGTATTAATTCATCATTAATACCCTCTGATGGGGGAATTTATATTAATGATAGATAATTAACATTAATGACCATAGCCTCTATAAATAGGGCTAGGGTATCTCCATGTAAAGGGTTTGGATTTTTAGAGAGAGAAACCATGTAACTAAGTGCAATATATATGCTGCTTGAGAATCACCATTGAAGCTTGCAAAAACAAGCTTCAAGCTTACTAAATATCATAGACTCGTGGAATAAGGTTCTTTTATAACCTTAACATTGTAAAACCCTAGTGCTATTTTGTATTGTCTTCTTTATACCCTTAAATTTAGTTGATAGTGAAAATGGCAGTCAACATATACCACTATTAAAATATATATACCAAGCTAACAAAATTATATACCACCATTACATATAACAAGATAGAACCTAAATATCATCTTAAAAATAATATATCAAACTACAAAATACATATACTGAGCTAAATAATAATATAACAACAACACTTATATGTACTACCATTAAAACATATATACCATGATATAAAATTATATACTACCATTATGTATAACAAGATAGAAACTAAATATCATCGACAAAAAAAATGATATACAATATCATGAAAAACACATACACTAGTTGGAAAATAATACACTTACAACCCATAAAAAACGAAAAAAAATCAATATAATTTTTAAATAAAAATTAATTTAACAAAAATAATATACATATACCACAATATTAACGCCATATGTTCTACATAAAAAAATGATAGAGAACAGTAAATTGGAAAAAACAAAATTATAATAAAATTAAAAGTTTGAAAAAAGGCTATTTTTTCTAACTTAAAAATAATGGACATTTATTAATTATCATCATAAAAAAAAGAGGTCATTTGTTATGGATATCACTTTAATGAGATGAAAATGAGAGACTTACATAACAAGAGCACTTTACGTAACCAACAATGAGATGCTATTGTTTTGGGCCATTTACTACAATTTCTCTATGAGGTACAACATATTTATAGAATAAGAGCTTATATAAGAATTCTTCTCATATAAAAATTGAATATTTTATTGGTATTGATTGTGTAGAACAGAGTGTGCAGTAGAAGGGCAACAATAAATTTTTTAACCGATTTCAAAGCCAAGATCACATACATACCTATACATTAAATCAAGATTCATAAAAGATAGAATCATACCTCTTGTAGCCTATCAAGAATCCTCACAATATTTTCGTAATACAATAACTATCATCCAATCAAATGAGACAACTTTGAGATTTACACCAAAATCTTCAAAGTCAATCCTCAACACACAAGGACGTGTGTGGCAAAGATGTTGTAAGAACTTCACATATGAGAACTTAGAGGTGGTGTCGTTTTTCATGGGAGTTGGAGTTTCTCCCTGGAAATTTTATGAGTTGATGAGCACAAGGCGATTAAAAATGTTGAGTGTGCAAAGTGGGAAAAAGAGTGATCAAGTGGATGTGTGTGATGTTCTACCAGTTTTATCACTAGAAATATTTTGCTCAAGCTTGTAAGCAACCAATGACTCCGATAAAGCTTTGTAATATTTTAACTAAGGTAAGGTATGAATCCAAAGATACTTTACTTTATGCACCAATACTATTGAGCTAGACATTGAGGTTTATATTTAACCAAGCAGGGGAATGTTAGGATAGTTAAATATAAAGCCTAAATGAGTTTACACAAGGTAGTGTAAAATCCTTAACGATTTCACAAAATGGAGGTGTGAAATTTGAGTTTGAGTTGAATGCATTCAAAAATTGTTTTTTTTTTTTGGGTCTAAAGAAATACAATGAGGTATCTAAGCTTACCCTAAAAGTTTGGAATGATGTGGAGGTAATTAAGGGTGATTTTGGACACCCTAGGCAGTGGGGAGGTGACATGTCATAACTTAGGTAGTGACATGCCACCACAAAGCTTAAAACGAAAACAAGATACAGGACAAGCGACATGTCGCTAGTCTCAGGATTATAATTACATGTTTTAGCTCCAAAATAATGTGTTTAAAAGCTCTAATCCTATTGGTTGAGCCTAAGGACAGTGACTACACTATAAAAGGGGTCATTATAGGTGAGAAGACTTGTTGTATCCAAAAATACAAGCTGAATTATTCAACTTGAGGTACAGCTAGCACTCAAGCACACAAAGGGAATCCATCAGACATTTCATGTCTTCTTGAGTGATCAGCTCGGGTATCCTTAGCAGGTTACCGTAGTCAGAAAGTATCCAGATTGCCTTACATGCTAGGGGCCTAGTTCGTATTACATGTTGACCAGGTCGCCCAAATGCCTACTTGAAGCATCAGAGATGATTCTGAACAGTCCATGTTTTCCATACAACATCAATAGGCATTAATGTATTTATGTAAATGAGATGTTACCCAAAAATGTGTGTTACCATATTTATGCACGATTACCCAAAAATGTTTAGGGAGAATTCCCTATAAATACAATGGAGAATGGAGAGAAAAAGGGATCGACATTATGCATACTTAAACTCTGGTGAAATTGTCATAAACAATTTCACGGTGAGAACACAACATATTAAAAATAGTGACTTGTGGACTAGGTGAATTTTAACCACTGAACCAAGTAAAAAGTATGTGAGTGTTCGTGATATTTTTCATTTGTTCAATTATGGTTCAGCAAAAGCCTAATCTCTCTATTTTTGGATTCCTTAATCCATTGTTGGCAAAAAAACCACATCAACAGATTGGTGCTTTCATTGAGAGCAGATTAGTCTTGGATTCTCACATAAAATCTAACCTAGTAACAACTATGGTGGTCACACAATCAATGCGTGACAATGAGACTAGTCAGCCTAAGGATCATGGAGGCAATCATACAGCCATCGCCACTGGAGCATGAACAATTGTGCCACAACGTCCTGGAAAACAACAGGTAGAATAGGATGATAGCCAGCAGATCAACATCACATCCACAAAATCCAAATCCAGGGTACTTGACGGCTATTGAGATGGAAAATGCCCAGTTAAGGAGTCACCTCTCCCGGGCCAATAGGCAGATCGAGGAAATTCTGGCTCAATTACCCCCTCTTGCAACCAAAGTTAAAACCAGAAGGAGGCAAAATGGGTCCCATAGTTCCACATGAATAATTGACCTAACATCAATTGACCTATTTGAACTGCGACGTTGAGTTTTGTACCTTCTAAACGGATCCCATGGAATGCTTAACCTACCAACCCTCGGAGGAATGAATACTCAACTCACACTCCCATGGACTAACCTGGTCAAACAGGGTGAGTTGGGACTGATTCGAGGAAAAGAGACATCCTAGCAAATCCATCTGTGCCTCAGCCAGAAGCTCTAACACAGAGAAATGAACTGGCACAACCTCCAACCCTGGATATTGGAATAGACCAAGGGCAAGCTAACCTAGTATGTCGCGATGGAAAATTGATAGCTTCATCAATAAGGCATCCTCCATTACCGATTTGACATCCAACGATACCTTTCCCACAGAGGAATGTTTCAGCTCGAGGGGGTTGCAGGAGAAATCCTCCCCCTCAGAAGATGCTTATATCCCACAGTCTTGCGCTAATAATCCAGGTCATAGATCCCATCCATAAGCTGTAAGCTTCGCGAATGGAAGCTACTGGACAGAGAGCCAGCATGGAGGCAGGCATGCGAGCGACATGAGGAATCATTTAAGCTTCGCACAAAACCTTTGCTCCAACCCACATCCCAACATGTGTGATCATCTGAACTCACAAAGAGGACATCCAGCTCACTGCGATGATTTGAATTACACTCAGGCTAGGGGAGATTTGTCTATTGTATGTGGCAATGGGAATGTCCTGCCTAACCGAGCTCAATATTGAAGGGAAAATAATCCATATAACGTGTATAGCAGGATGGGAGCTGATAATTAGCTCCCAAATAACCTAGATGACAAGGATCCAACCCTCGAGCGGCTGGCCCTAATGGAAGAACAAATGAAGAAACTCCTATCTGGAAAAGAAGTCGATGATTGTGATTCCGATGAGGAGCTCAAGCCTTTTGCTCCTAACATTGCGACAACTTCATATCCTATTGGCTTTAGGATTCCAACCATGGCCTTGTATGATGGAACCACTGACCCATCCAATCACCTCATAACCTTCAATACATTAATGATGGCCCACAGGTAGTTCTGAGCTGCGAAGGAATTTATTTTTAAGCTAATTCATTAGCCAACATCAAACAACAACCAGGTGAATCCCTGAAGGCATATTTGAACAAGTTTACCAATGCATCAACATGAGCTAGAGATGTTGATGACAGCTCCAAGCTCATGGCTATGAGGACAAGGATCACAGTATGAGGTAATTTATGGAAAGAACTTCAATGGAAAGGAGTTAAGAGTGTAGATGAATTCTGGACTCGAGCTTAGGAATGGATAAATCTAGAGGAGGCATAGTCTGCTTTCGCAGGAATAAGCCAGACCCCTGCTCAGCCTGCCAAAGCGGTAACGAACGCAGCAGCTACGACTCAGCCTGCTACCTATAATAGCCAGACAGGGGGTAATAAACGAAAGGGGAATGGTGAGGGTGGCCAGAATGGCACTAAAAAGAATAAGCTCAGAGAAAAGTAAAATTCCATCTACACCGTCTATATCGACCTTACAGATACACAAGAGTGTATCTTCTTGGCAAACTCTAATCGTCTTCCATGGAAGAAACTGGAGCCCTTGAGGCACCAGAGGGCGAAGAGAGACCCATCCAAATTTTGTCGATATCACAACGACATCAGCCACAACACTGATGATTTCCATCAGGTAAAAGATGAGATCGAGACTCCCATCTAGGCTGGACCATTAGCCCAATACGCCTAAAATAGAGTAGTTCCCAATCAGCGAGCAAGGAAAAATATTCATCCAGCTCATGAAAATCTGGTCAATCAGCCCCAGGTTCAACCAGATCAGGGGAATCAGATTGTCCCTCCTTCAATAGAAGGGAGGGACATAGCCACTATTGCTGGAGGATCTCATCTGGTGGGCCCAGAAGAGGTATATACAGGAGATGAAAACTGACGATGGGACTGAGTTTGTTATGGAACAAAGGTTATCAAAACAACAGCAGTTGGGGAGACAACCAATCATTTTCACAGAAGAAGACACTAGTCACGTCCAGTTCCCACATAATGACCCGTTGGTGATAACCATTCAGCTCGCCAATCAATGAGTACAGAGAATGCTAATTGATAATGGGGGCTCTGTAAAAATGTTGTTCAGGTCCACCCTAGAAAAGATGGGGCTATCTGCATCCGATCTTAAGGCGACCTTGATGACCCTATACAAATTTTCAGGAGAAGGAACAACAACTATAGGGATGATCGAACTTGTGGTGGCACTAGGGGATGATATGCGAGTTGTTGCTAAAATGCTCGAGTTCGTTGTAATCGATTGCCTGGCTGCATACAATACAATTTTGGGAAGACCTGCGCTGAAGACTTTTGAAGCTATCACCTCAATCCAACATTTAGCAATGAAGTTCCCCTCGACCTCAAGTATATGTACTGTAAGAGCAAATCAGCTCACTGATAGAGAATGCTATAGCATTTCTATGAAGGGAAATCACAGCCCAGACAGCAAGCGATGGTCATCATTGAAGGGAATAAGGAACTTCGGGTAATGTAAATTGCCCAAGGACCAGAAGATCCTCGGGAATAAGATAATAAGGTCGTCCAATAGTATGAAATTGATCCGATATTAGGCAAAGATAGGTTTGAGCTCCAAGCATTGGAAGAGCTCGAGGAAATTAGCATCAACCCAGAGATACCTTCAAGAGTTGTAAAGATTGGAAATAATCTTGGTACTTAAAGGAAGAAGGAGTTGGTCGAGTTTTTGAGAAATAACCTTGATGTCTTCGCTTGGTTACATAAAGATATGGTGGGAATCAATCCAAACGTTATGATGCATACTTTGAATATGGATAGGAATGTGCCTGCAAAGGTACAGAAATGAAGGCTTTGGGGAAAGGAACAATCAGAAGCTTTAGAAGAAGAAGTAGCTCGCTTACTTAAGTGTGGGTTCATAAGGGAAGCAAACTATTCGACCTGGATTGCTAACCCTGTCTTGGTCCCAAAGCCCATTGAAAAGTGGAGAACTTGCATTGACTTCTCTGACCTCAAAAAGGCATGTCCTAAGGATTTTTTTCCACTACCTAGAATTGATCAGTTGGTAGACACAATAGTCGGTCACGAGCTCATGTCTTTCATGGACGCATATTATGAATATAACCAGATTGTGATGAACCTTGTTGACAAAGAGCACACCAGCTTCATGGCCAAGCATAATGTAACGTCCTGCGTTTCGGGTACCTTGAAACGACTCGGGTCAGGATTATTTTCCCCAAGTTAAGAATATTATTTTAAATAATATTATATTTGTTTGGAATTTATTTCCATAAGTTATTGCTAGCCAAATTATGAATTTTGTGTTTAAAAGTCAAGATAAGACTTTCGGTCTTGGACCGACACAAAAACCCTAATCGGGTAAAAATCTCGTAAAATAAAATGAAAAACTATGGCAAATATATTTCGGGCATAAAATACATTCATAAAAATTAAAGTTTGGTAAAAAATAATAAACCTAAGGGAAAATGGAAATGTTAGGGCATTTTGTGTTAAATGCTTAATTTTACCAAATTGGGGAATTTTATTCTATGAATGGACCTTAGGTTAAAATTTATTGTGTGATTAATTAAATTAAATGTGAGAGACATTTAATTTAATTATTATGTGTTAAGTTTTGTTTTTAAAACTTAATAAGAGTGAAAAAAGTTATAGCAAGTCAAATTGGATTTTTCTTCTTAGGAAATATTTATTAACCTTTATATAAAAAAATATATATATGATCACATATATAAAATAAGTGGTGGCCGACCATGTGAAGAGTTAATGGGGTTGACCAAATTTTATTTTAGTTTAATCCCAATTAAAATATAAGGGTTAAGGCATAAAGTGGATGGTAAAAACACTCAAGTGTTTAGATATTTTTTTAGTTGATATGCTCTTCTAACCTTCTCCAACCGACCCCACTCTCTCTCACTTTCACTCTCATATTTTTTTAAAACTCTCTCTCAAGTTTTCTCTCCATCTTCAACCTCAAGAACACTAAGAAGGCTTGGAAGCATTAAGCTTTGGTCTAGGAAGGGTTTCCCTAAGGTAAAGTTTCAAAAAACTTGACTTTGTAAAGTTTTTAACCATAGTTATTTCAATAGCTAACTATCTATGTTGTTGGGGGGAGTTGGTTAAGGTATTGAAAGAGTTTTGAAGGACTCAAAGATAGTAGGAACATCAAAAACCCAGAGCAAGAACAACAAGAGATAAAAAGTTTACTTTTTATGGTTGTTATTGTATGGTTTTTATTTTTTAAGCAGTATTTTGTATATTTAATGCTTAAAGTTTCTTATTGGTGATGTAATAAGGCTATGTCAGTTGCTCAATAATTTTTATGATGCTTGTGTGTTGATTTTTGAAAATAGGGACCAAAATCCCTAAGGGTTTTGGTGAGAACCCTAAAACAAAATACAAGTTTTGAGCTGTGACTTCCAAGGGGTCAAGCATCCACTGTATATTGATTTTTTAAAATTTAATTATACTGTGATGTTTTTTATATTGAGTACATAAAATTGAGATTTTGAAACACTCAAAAATGTTTAAAAATGAGTGAGTTATGTTATTTCAAAGTTTAGGTGAAAAACTGTTTTTCGTACTCTTAATTTCGGGACCAAGTTTGGACAGCCACTGTATAGGGCACATGAACCCATTTTTTTTCTAAAATTTGGTGGATATAATCTTGGCATAACCTAGTATTTCACTGTAAAATTTGGTAACAAAATACTGAACGGTTTGAAAGTTATTAAGTGCCAAAGTTTGGAAAAATTAAGCACTTGAAAATAATGTCATTTTTACCTCATTGTTGGAAAATAATTTCACCAATCCAAAATGCTCTTTTTGACCTAAGATTTTACAAAGAACTAAATGGCATACCAAAAATGGAATTGGAAATTTTGGTAACAATTGGGTAAGTAGATTTCAAGTTATGACCTAACAAAGTATGTAGTTAAAAATGTGAAAAATAGGGTTTTCACACTTAGTGCAAAAATGAGATTTTGGAACATAAGGTAAAAAGTAAAATTTTGCTTGTTGCAAGATAAAAACTTGGCAAGTCTTGAAAACATATTTTGACCTAAAATACCACTTTATGATTAGTGAGAATTGTTTGTATTAAAAAATTGTTATTCTTTCTAAAAATAAAAGAATTAATTTATTAATAAGTTAATAAATTAAAAGAGGGTTTAAAACCCTATATTTTGAGAAAATAATTAAGTGAATTATTTTTCTAGTAAGTAAAGTTGATTAATTGACTTCAGAAAAATTAACTAGTCAAGATGGGAAAATTTTAACGGTTTTCCTAATTAGATAAATTAGGCAATTTTCTTAAAACATTTTTTTAGAGATTAAAACCTTAAGAAAAATAAAAGGAAAATTAAGAGTTTATTTTCTTGAAAAATAATCAAGGAATTTAATTAGTATTTTCAAGATATAATACCGGCTAAAATCTTTTATATATTTTACCGACTGTTGAAATTACGGGTTAATAGCTGAACCTTTAAAGAATAAGATTTTTAGCAGATTGTGGGAAAATACTATTGTGATACCCGAGCCTAAGTCTCCCCGAGACTTAGGGTTTAGTCTCAAATATTTTTGTATGAATTTCTTGAATGGGTTTAAAACCAGATAAGGATCTTTAATCCTTACAAATGATTTTGAAATGACCAAACTGCCCAAAATAATAATAATAATAAATTATGAGTGCCATAAGTAATCCGAGTATACTGTATGGATAACTACAGTATTGGCTAAGCGTAACTGGACTGAATGTTGGAGGGTGAAATCCTACTGAGTACTAAGGACTTCAAGTAAGTCAACGTATATTGTGTGGCTGCAACATGAAATGACTACTGTATTGTATGTTAGTATAGAGCCACATGCACATATATACACCGTCGTAGAAAGTTTCTTAGAGACGTTAGTCTAGTGGGTGCTAAGTTAGAAAATATGAACAGTAGATATCCGTCATATCCTAGATGGCTGATCCCCGTCACACTGCTTGATTTTATTTATGTCTGGTTCATTACCGTGACGAGTGGCCAAGAGGTGAGGATTGTTGATTTAAACCTAGGGGCACCAAAATGAATGGGACATAGGGGTCCTCATGTTTACTTAATCAGTGAACGGTTAGAACCCGAGCAAGTGCTCTGATAAGTTATTCCCAGATAGTAGCCATGAATATTGGTCGTTCAGTGAGAGTTCCTAGAGATACTAGGGGTTGCCAAGTTTGAGTGAGGCTGAACACCCTAGGGGAAATTTCTCACCAGCACCACTGATTAACATAGAAGTCTCTGTAAAACCGTGTAACTTCGATTACACTCTTGGATAAGTAGTGATGCCCTAGGTAACTGGATGGTTACACTTGTGAGGGATTTACTCTTGGATAAGTAGTGATGCCCTAGGTAACATGATAGTTACCCTTAATGGGGATATTTATTGGCTAGATGTTAGTGTTGAGACTCGGTTCTCTCTTATAGATTAGCATTTATGCTGGAGGGCGTGTTATGCCAGAATTATATTGTTATATATTATATCTGCTTGCTCTGGGATTTTCTGAGTGGAGGGATTTATTTGTTGATAAAAAATAGTTGTGATATAATATATCTGCTTGTTCTGGGATTTTCTGAGTGTAGGAATTTATCTGTTTATATGAAATAATTTGTCATTGGTTATTAGGCATGACCATAAGTTTTTCAGGACGTTTTTGTGTTCTTGAAATTGATTGTGTAGGGTCCGGATGGATCGGAACCCTAATTCTCTGCATGCTTTTGTTTTAAAGTTGAACTTACTAAGTGTTTTCGCTTATCTAGTTGTTTCCTATTGTAGGTAAGAACAAGGGCAAGGCAGAGTAGTGAGCGCTAGAGTCTACCTTGCGAATGTACATGTGGACCGACCTTTTTGGGAAGTCATTTTGTTTTGGAAATGTTGTGTTATTTTCATAAACTAGGCTCATTTTACTTTTCATAAAATATGTTTGTATTAAATGTTAAGTATGGCCATACGAATTTTAAAAAGTTTTTTTTTTATACAGGTTTTTGAGACATTTGGTTAAATGAAAACATTTATATTTCAACATTATCGAGTCATAAAAATCCGGGTCGTTACAAATAATGTATACTGCTATAAGGTTATGTCATTCGGGCTGAAGAATGCTGGTGCAACGTACCAACGGTTGGTCAACAAAATGTTCATTAACCAGATCGGGAAAAATATGAAAGTGTAAGTCAATGATATGCTCGTTAAATCAAAGACTGCCAACAACCATGTATCCAACCTGGAGGAATGTTTTGGCGTGCTAAGGAAATATGACATGAAGCTAAATCCCCAGAAGTGCACCTTTGGGGTTTCTTCAGGAAATTTTTGGGCTTCATAGTCAACGCAAGGGGGATAGAGGCAAACCCAGAGAAGATCAGGTCAGTATTAGAAATGCCCTCACATAGGTCGCATAAAGAAGTATAGAGCTTAATTGGAAAGGTGGTGGCCCTAAACCTCTTTGTTTCAAAATCCATTAACAAGTGTCTCCCATTCTACAACTTTCTCAGGGGAAACATAAAGTTTGAGTGGGCCAAAGAATGTGACCAGGCATTTCAGCATCTGAAAACTCACCTGGATGAACCCCCCATATTATCAAAACTAGTAGCTGGGGAATGTTAATTCGTATACCTAGCTGTGACAGAAAACGTGGTGAGCACCGTATTAGTTTGAGAAGAAAATTGAGCGCAGAAACTGGTGTACTACATGAGCTTCTGGGAGCTGAATCCAAATACCCTTTAATAGAAAAACTTGCATTCTGCTTGATCTTGGCCTCGATAAAACTATGGCCCTATATCAAGTTCCACACCGCCCACGTCTTAACCGATCAACCTCTAAAGCAGGTCTTGCAAAAACCTGAAGCATCGGGACGTTTTCTTAAGTAGGACATCGAACTCAGTCAGTTCGAGATATTATATAAGCCGCGAACAACAATCAAGGGTCAAGCACTCGCTAATTCTGTGCAGAATGCACAAGTTTCCAGGACGAGCCGATGAGGGAACTAGTGCAAGAATTGTGGACACTCTTCGTTGATGGATCATCTAACAAGAATAGATCTGGAGCTAGGATATTTTTTATCTCACCTGAAGGACATCGATTCCATGTAGCTCGGAGGTTCGATTTTGAAGCATTCAACAATGAAGCAGAGTACGAGGCTCTATTGGCAAGAGTATGAATGGAAAAAGAACTGAAAGCAAAGGTGATTCAATGTTACAGTGATTTCAAGTTCGTGGTTAATCAGATATTGGGGGAGTATCAAGCTTGAGGTATCAAAATGGTGGCTTATCTAGCTAAGGTTAAAGGTGAGTTGTCTGAGTTTGAATTCTATTCCATTGAGAAGGTCCCCTGCGAGCAGAATTAGAATGTTGATGCTTTAGCTCGACATGCCACCATGAAAGAGGCAGATACATTAAACGTAGTCCCAATGAATTTCTAAGAACAACCAAGCATAACGGAAGAATCGGTTGAGGTTGGAGTGATTGACACAAAACTAACCTAGATAACCCTCATAGTAGAATACATCACAACTGGTAAGCTGCAAGATGACCGAAAGGATGCAAGAAATTTGTTATATCAAGTTTCAGGGTATGTTATGGTTGAGGGAATTCTCCACCGACGAGGGCATTTGCTACCCCTCCTGTGGTGTGTTCTGCCTGAGGAAGCACAGACTATCCTACGTGAGATACATGAAGGATTCTGTGGAGACCACACTGGGGGCAAAACCTGGCTCTAAAGATATTGATGCAGAGCTATTATTGGCCTACGCTCAAAAAGGACTCGGCCTCATATGTCCAAAAGTGTGATAAGTGCCAATGCTTCGCCACAATTGCTCAAGCAGCACCCAGGAAGCTAACCATGATTTCATCGCCCTGACCATTCGCAGTATGGGGGATCGACTTGATTGGTTTAATACCAGCTAGAAAAGGTGGAGTTCGCTATGCAGTTATCTCCATTGACTACTTTACAAAGTGGGTCGAGGCTGAGCCTCTAGTGACCATATCCTCGATGAGAGTCCTGGATTTCTTGGTAAAGAACATCATATGTCATTTTGGGCTCCAAAAGAAGATCGTGTCTGACAATGAAACTATGTTTGATAGTGATCTTTTCACAAACTTTTGTGAGAAGTACGCCATAACCAAGAGGTTTTCTTCAATGGCATATCCGCAAGCTAATGGGTAGGTCAAGGCTGTAAATAAAACTCTAAGGGCAAGCTTAAAGAAATGATTATACGAAGCTAAGGGACTATGGCCCGAGCAGCTCCCGCAAGTACTTTGGGCCTGCAGGTCCTCACATCGCACCTCGATAGGGAACACTCCCTTCTCTTTAACTCTTGGAAGTGAGGCCATGCTCCCAATTAAGGCACTAGTGATGTCACATAGGCAGAAAACTTTCGATTAGGATCGAAACCACGACTTGCTCAACACATCTCCAGACCTGATTGAGGAAAGATGGTAGGAGTCACAATTAAAGATCGCCCATTATCAATAGAGGATTACTCGTTACTTTAACTCAAAGGTCAAAGAGGGGTTATTAAGACCAAATTGGGAAGGACCTTACAAGATCATTGAAATTTTGCGTGAAGAAACCTTCAAACTAGCTCGATTAAGTTGAGAATTGGTCCCACGGACCTTGAACGATTTATATCTCAAGAAATACTACCAATGATAGGACGATTTTGTTAGATTTTTATGTTTTTAGAAGTACTTCTTTTTTGTAAGGCTTATGTATAAAAGCCACTGTTATTTTTTAGAATTTGAATAATATATAGGTTACCGCGTGATTTAAACGAGGTACCAAAGTTGTCATTTTTTGTAATGTATCTTGAGCTTATTTTGTAAAAGCGACCAAGAATATTTATAAATTCTGATCGCTTGGGGGTATATAACCTTCCATAATCTTTGAAATATTCGACAAAATTTTGATAAATTTTTCAACTTAGAATTTGGAAAATTGATTGCTCTACGACTTTTTAAAGCTCGAGTTCTCAAATAAATTCTGAATATAAACTAAGTGAAGAAAAATTCAAAGTAAAACAAAGCCTAGATTTTAACTAGGTGCAACAATCCTTAATGTAACCAGGTCCGGAGGCCTGATCCCTAACAACTACTACGTTATTGGGCGATCAAACTCCTAGATATAACCAGGTCAAGAGGCATGTTTCAACAGGTATAACGCTATAAGGCAACCTAAATTCATTAATTTAACCAGGTCATCGACTAGAGTTAACTAATCGAGCCATCAGGCATTTATCTCGACCTAAAAATTATAACCCCTATAATTATGAAAACGCACGAGGACTTTGTAAAAAAAAGGAACGTGTGTGAACAACACAATAGATGAAGGGGAAGAATATTAGGTCAAAGAATAAACAGAAAAAAAATATATAATTATGCCCAAGGGAAATTGTCTTGGCTCTAAAAGCCTGGTTACAAATTTAAAATCTAAAATTTAAAGAAGATAAAATGAGCTCCGATAACTTGCTCATGAGATGTCACCTCTCCATCACCACCTTCAGCTCCCCCGCCAGCAGCAGCAGCGGTATCCACAGTCTCTAAGGGCTCCTTGGCTAGTCGATCCTGAAACTTGGGGAGGTAACCTCCCAAGATTTCAGAATCTAGGAAAGAGAGCCTTCCGCTTCAGCAATTTCCTCCTTGGCCTTCTCGATATCCTCTTTGGCTTTCCGCTCGACCTCAAGTTTGGCTTTCTTAGTCTCGAAAAACTTCCTTTTAAGCACATCATCTTCCTAATTGAGAGTATCGATTAATCCCTTTGATGGCTCACCTTGGCGACCTGGGCCTTGCCGATTCGCTCGTTCTCAAGAGCAGTCGACAAGGCAGCCTGGGCCTCATCCCTTTCAACCTGAAGGCGAGCAATGCCACAAATTTGAGCTAGGAAAGACTGCAACAAAAAAAAACGTGGTGGAATTATCTTGTGAGAAAATAAGAAAGTAAAAAAAACAAAAGTGTGAATACTTAAGGTAGTTCTTGGTTGATGAAGTGGTTGGAAAGCATAATCAGATTGAAGAATCCTTACAACGAAGGTCTGAAAGTTTTTAAAATGTGAGGGCTTCAGAAAGGGTTTGAGAGCTTTTCGAAGAAGAGAGAGAAAGTGCGATTGCTGAAATGAAAAAGTGGTGAGGATCAAGTCTGGTTTCCTTATGTATACGTAAACTTCGAGAGAAAATCTAAGCCACATGATTAGATCAATTTGAGATCCTTGGGCCAGAATTGAACGCACCTAAAGGTGGCAAAAATATAGAGGGGATTGATAAGATAACTGTCGCAGTACACGAAACCCTAACAGATGCCCATGAAAAGAAGACATGTGTCCCATACTCGAGTGGGTGTATGGGCACGATTTCCAAAAACAGAAGCCGAAAATCCTGTACTGTGCATGTCAGAAGTGACGTCATGCATGAGCAGGAGCTTTAGAGGAAAATGTTGTACCAAAAAATACGAGTTGAATTATTCAGCACGAGGTACAGTTGGTAGTCAAGCACACAAAGGGAATCAATCAAACATCTCATGTCTTCTTGAGTGATCAACTCGGGTATCCTCAGCAGGTTACCGTAGTCAAAAAGTATCCAGATCACCTTATATGCTAGGGTCCTAGTTCGTATTACATGTTGACTAGGTTGCCCAAACGCCTACTTGAGGCATCAGAGATGATTCTAAACAGTCCGTGTTTTCCATACAACATCCAGCTCGTGGACGATGTCAAGCTTGGGTGCACAAGGTTGTAAGGCATGCTGAAGGATCCCACAACACTCAGAAATTTCTTTTATGCTCATTAATGCTTAGATATTATTCTGTATTTATTACTCGATATTGTGGGGCATAGAATCAATAGGCATTAATGTATTTATGTAAATGGGATGTTACCCAAAAATTTATGTGTAACGCCCTGGATAGCCAAGACCGTTACACTGTGTGTTTATAAAGGTGCAAGACTCGCTAGTCAAGTCATTTAATTCAAAACGTGTTACTGAAACTATAATTGAACTAGGGTTAAAAGATTTTGGTCTCAAAAGTTGCATTTCTTATAAATAAACAATTTCTTTTTACATGGGATCCCAAAAGTAATAAGTTAAAGACTGTTTACAAAAGATTCAAGATTTAAATACAGTGATTAGCCACTCTAAGGCAAAACAGACATTTAAGCATTTCTCGTCCTATTCCACTCCTCGGTCATAGCGGCCGAACAGCTGACTATGTGTTATATTATTTCATATAATATAATATTAGATTAAATAATGTGACAAAATGTGATTTGTCACACAAATGTGATTTGTCACACCTTGTAACATATTATTGAGAGTCACAAAATTGGACACATGTGTGTGTCCAAATATGACATATTTTGGAGTTACAAAATCAGTTACAAATTTATAACTCCCAAATATTACCCAATAATGTGTATATTATATGTTACACATTTGAGATTGGATTTCATAAAGCCATATGAGAAATGGCTGATAGAGATGTGATTTTAACTCCCATATTATGTATGGAAGTTACAAAATCAAGTGGGAATAAATTGGAACGTTTTGGAAAAAACTGAAAAAATTTGTTGCTGAAATTGACTGAGCGCCGCGGCGCTTGGAACAAGCGTCGCGGCCCTAGTGGCTGACAGCTTCTTTGAATTTCGATTTTTATCCAATTTTGAACGTTTCCAACAGCCAAGTAACTCCAAAATCTCTATTTTAATTCCATAAAACATCCAATTAAACATTAGTAACAGCCATGGTTGGAGGAATTTGAAATTCAAAGGGGTATCTCAAACTCTATAAATAGGAGACTATAAGACAACACCATTTTTCATTCACAAAGCACTTGGCTGAAAATACACCAAAAGGCTTGATAATTCCAGAGAGCTATTTCCTAGAGAGATCCCTTAGTGCTTAGAGAATATGGGGAAATAAGCTTTTGGACAAAGGTTTTAAACCTTGTTCAAGTTGGTGATCCCCACTACTCTACACTTTGGTTGTGTGAGAGTTTGTTTGTGTTTTCATTCTTGTGTTCCTCTTGTTCTTCTTATTTACTTGTATTGTTATAGTATTGAGTTTGTAATCTTCTTCTTCTACATCTTTTTATTTACTTGTATTTTGAGCAATTGAGTTGTAATACTTATTTAATCAATATTATCTTGTCCATTGTATTTTTGCATGGAGTTGTATTTGGTTTTTCCATAATTCCATTGAGCAATAAAATATATTGTCTAACAATCAAAAGCTTGATTTCCTTTTCAATGGAAGGAGAAACCATGGAGATCATATGAGGATCCAACTTTGAAAAGATGGTAAGATAAGGTAATGCTCTTCTTTGGTTTTCTTAGAAGATCTAATTGTTTTCTTATAGTGATAAAAATGAGAAGAAGAAAAGTTTATAAATGAGATTCATTGTTTTCTAATCTCCTTTGTTTTTTAGTGGTTAGATTAGAAGATAATATAATATCTTAAGTTTTTGTTATATGTGATTAAAATGTAAATAATCTAGTAGATTATTGGGTAGTATGATAGCATGTCATAGAACTTATTTTGTGTTAATGGGAAATTATTAGAATGACAACTATGAGTTTTATATGACATGTATAAATATATTGATTTTGTGTATCAATAGAAATGTGAAAATATGTGTATGATATTTGTAATTCATGTTCTCATATTAATAAAGAGCCACATTAGTATGATATTAGTCATGTATGTTGACAACTATGTGAAATTATAATCATGCAAACATTTGTGAGATGTTAATATGTTTATCCTATATTATTGCAATATGATGAGTTACCATTTGGTAAATAAAAGGAATTATTTGAGAAATAAATTTCCCATTTAAGTGTTTACCATCTCATTTTATGAGATAAGAAAAGATGAAACTAAGGGGGGTTACATCTTTTAATGATAAGTGTCTTCCCATTGCAAGAAAAATGAATCAAAGTGGATTCAAAAATTGTGGGATGACATGTTGACTCAATAGACTTATAGTCTAGAGTGTGGTCAAATAAAATATATTTGAGAATTATTTAGTGACAATAATTCTTAAATATTCAATGAGGAGACATTTTCAAAATTGGAGAAGCAATTTTGAATATTTACACCAATGGTGAATAAAATAGAACTTTATTCATTTTGGTTAAAGATGGTGATATGTTTAAATTAATCTCGATGAGAAGATAATTTTAAACAAAACATAAGAAATCAAAGTGTTTAAATAAATCAATGAGGGTTTATTTTCTTTGATTTAAAGTGTTTAAAAATTGACATTTTCATTTTCATTTTGATGAGAAAATCAATGGATGTCAAATTGATGTTTTCAAAAGAATCTCAAAGAGACTCTTAAGAAATACACAAAAGTTGTTTAAGGGATTTTGAGATTATTTAGACAACTAAAAATGAAATTTGTGATTATTTGTTTGAGAAATTCTCACATTACATTTGTGTTCACATTTTATTATGTGAAATATATAAAAGAAAGCAACCTAGTGAAAGTTACTTTCAAATAAGTGTTTCTTGCTTTAGCAAGTAAATAAATCAAGATATGTTGGAGATGTGCCCTGAAAGCATATGTAGTAGACATTGTTTTTATGAAATAAATAAATAAATTGAATTTGTTATGCATATATTTTATGGACTATATTATTCTATGATAATATTATGTAAATATCAGGAAAATTCCTAAGTTCATGAATGTAATCTCAAACACGTATTAGTACGAGAGGATTGTGTTTGAGATAAATGAACTTGAATAGTTCGCAGTAAAATAAAGTTATGGAATCTTTAGATTAATTACTGCAAGTACGGTCCACTAGTATTATGAATACATGTGATCTAGATCCGGATCACTAGTGTGGTAGGACACTTTAGTGGAGGTGCTTTATATATTAGAGAATATATAGAACTGGACCAGATATGTTTATTAATACTTAGTTAAATACCGTTTTCGAAGTATTAATTAAATATATCAACTGATGATCATATACAAATAGATCTTAATCCTGAGGTTACTATGAACTCATGTTTATGTTATATGAGTTCTTTGATTCACTTGTTAGGGTCTGTCAGAATGATCAGGCTAAAAACTTTTGTTTTGGGAACTCATCAATATAGATGGCTGGAGACCTAGTATACAGATATGGAATCTATACCTTCTCGCAAGAGATTGAATGATGGTTCTCTTAAGGGTTGACTTTTTGGACTGAAAGGTTATTGAGCTCAAATTCATAATTTAGTTATGAATTAACCTTCACTAGTAGAGTCAATGGTACTTAAGGAAACAAGACATAATTAAAAGGGTAAAACGGTAATTTTATTCCCGATTAATTATGAACCATTATTAGAGGGTCAAGTTGTATGCAATGATTAAACCAATGGACGCTTTATGATTATAAAGTACTCAGTAAATGAAATGTCTATAATTACAAGAGTTCAATCTCATATTTATAGTGGAATAATCATGAGATTAATAAATTAAGATTATTTAATTAAAGAGTTTAATTAATAATCTCAAATTTATTGGAGCTTGGAATTATAGGTCCATAGATCCCCATAGCGGCTCTATCAACATTGTTCAAGGTAAGAGTTGATATGAAGGGAAAATAGTTTAAAGACATATTTAGGAAGAAATTTGTTCTTCAGGCCAAATATGCAATTATATGATAATGGTGATTAATTAATTAATTACAAATTAGTTGTAGTTAACCAAATTAATTAATATTTAATTATTATATAATTTTCGAAATTATATTAAATAATTAAGTTAAATTTCGAAATTTAATTAAATAATTAATTAATTATAATTTTTTGAAATTATAATAAATTAAATATTTAATTTCGAAAATTTGGGTTTAATTAGAATTAATTAAATATCTTTATTTGAGTGGGAGATGATAATCTGATAAGTTCAAATTGGATTTGAATTTAAAAGATTGATATTTATTCAAATAATTAATTATATTTGATAATTAATTAAAAAGATAGTTAATTTGAATTAGCTATCAGGTTGTTAGATCTTATCTGACAAAGAAATTTGAATAAATAATTAAATAAAATTTGAAAAACTAATATCCCTAGAAACTAGGAAGCTACACGTTCACACACAGTCATAGACTGTGTGTGGCGTGTAGAGCAGTATTTTTTCAGGGATGGGATTTTCAATTTTATTTGTTTAATTAATTAATTAATAGATAATTCAAAAATTGGTTTTTCGTATTTTTTCATTAATGAAATAATTAATTAATTAAAAATTAAATTGTAAAATGGTTACAGATTTAATTTTTAAATTTTGAATTTTTTCTGTTAAGTATGACTAATCAGAAAATTATTCAGATAAGATAAGTGAAGAGAGTGAGACTACTCTGAACATTCGCTCTGTGAAAAATAGAACGATAGTTTTCTCTCTCCCTGAAAATAAAGAACCAATTCTCAGGCCTATTCTCTTGATCTCATGAGTTGAGTACATCAAGAAGAATCACAAATAAACTATCCTTCATTCTCTAAGTGCCCACACATTTCTTGAGGTGTAGATAACGCTTTGGAAGATCTTGGTGTGAGTACGTGGGAGCGGCTTGGATAGGAAGATCGTTCTAAATACGAGAAGATAGCAAGGACACTTGATAGGCTTCAAGAGGTATGATTTCTATCACTATCTTGCTTATGATTAATGTATGTATATTAATGGATCCGCATATTTAAAGGTAGTTTAAATATGTTACAAAATTTTTGTTGTACACTGGGCCAACCACACCACCTTTCCGCTGCGTATTAGGAAACTCGTTCCTAACAAGATAAACATTGATGTTTTATCTTAAGAGTTTATCATGTGGTATAGAGGACTCATGATGAACTTTGAGAATCATAGGCATAGATTTATCTTGGAGGATAAATGACTTAATAGAAATGAAGAGATCTCTATTTTAAAGTGATATTTTATTATCATTATGTGAGAAATGTGGGGGTGATACTCCAATGTTAATCAATTTATTTTGTTGTTAATCAATTGATTAATTTGGTCATCCTATCAAATATGTGATTTGGAATTTCACATTCTAAATCACATTGGCTATATGTGCATAGAATGAACAAATCTAGACATGCTTGGTGTCTAATGTTATTGTTTGTAATATTTTGATTCAAGAAGGAATCAATTTAAAACATAAAGGAGAATTCTAGAAACAAATAGGTTTCTAGAATTAATATTCAAATGTTTATCTTGGATATAAAAACTATAAGATAGTGGGGGTGTTGACTATGGTCAAAATCACTATTTTAAAGGGGTAACTATTTTAATCAAACTATGGCTAGCAACAAAGTTTGAATAAAATAATGAGAGTGTCTAAGTATGCATACATGAGAAAAGAAATGATTCAAATGGAATCATTTCTACATCTCAAGAGATGGGACTTAGACTCCCTAAAGAGATTCACGGTTGATGGTAACCTATCTTAATACTAGTAACAAAACTAGTATTAGGTTCAATAGGTAATAACAAGTCAATCAAGTGAATAGATAGTAGTACTCAAATTTTGTCCCATCTGAGATATGAGTACTAGTGTGTTTCCAAATTGAGGGTTAAAACTGAAAGGTTTTTTAATAGAACTCAGTCTTGAAAAGACAAGTATTTTAGGGTAACAAAATACTGTAAGAGTTCTACCTATATAGACCTAGGGGTGGTGCCACCCCTCATGAGAATTGGGAGTCATTCTCAAGAAAATTCTATGAATGGAATGTGCACATGGCCATTAACGGTGCAAAAGCGAGACATTGAGGTCTCAAGTGAACATAGCAAAGGTGTGTGTGTTATCACCGGTTTGTTATCAAGGGATAGTGGTTCAATGCTTCGGCAACCAAAATTTCAACAAACTTTGTGATAATTACACTAAGGTAAAATTCAAGTCGAAATACATTTTACTTTATGCTCCAATGCAAAGGTTTCTATAGAGAGTGATTATTTAATCAAGTGGGGGAATATTATATTTTAATATAATGTTTGATTGATTAAATAAGTGTTACAAAAAGTGATTATTTAATCTAGTGGGGGAATGTTATATTATTTCATATAATATAATATTAGATTAAATAATGTGACAAAATGTGATTTGTCACACAAATGTGATTTGTCACACCTTGTAACATATTATTGAGAGTCACAAAATTGGACACATGTGTGTGTCCAAATATGACATATTTTGGAGTTACAAAATCAGTTACAAATTTGTAACTCCCAAATATTACCCAATAATGTGTATATTATATGTTACACATTTGAGATTGGATTTCATAAAGCCCTATGAGAAATGGTTGATAGAGATGTGATTTTAACTCCCATATTGTGTATGGAAGTTACAAAATCAAGTGGGAATAAATTGGAACGTTTTGGAAAAAACTGAAAAAATTTGTTGCTGAAATTGACTGAGCGTCGCGGCGCCTGGAACATGCACCGCGGCCCTAGTGGCTGACAGCTTCTTTGAATTTCGGTTTTTATCCAATTTTGAACATTTCCAAACAGCCAAGTAACTCCCAAATCTCTATTTTAATTCCATAAAACATCCAATTAAACATTGGTAACAACCATGGGGGTTGGAGGAATTTGAAATTCAAAGGGGTATGTCAAACTCTATAAATAGAAGCCTAATGCTCACTTGTAAGACAACACCATTTTTCATCCACAAAGCACTTGGCTGATAATTCCAGAGAGCTATTTCCTAGAGAGATCCCTTAGTGCTTAGAGAATATGGGGAAATAAGCTTTTGGACAAAGGTTTTAAACCTTGTTCAAGTTGGTGATCCCCACTACTCTACACTTTGGTTGTGTGAGAGTTTGTTTGTGTTTTCATTCTTGTGTTCCTCTTGTTCTTCTTATTTACTTGTATTGTTATAGTATTGAGTTTGTAATCTTCTTCTTCTACATCTTTTTATTTACTTGTATTTTGAGCAATTGAGTTGTAATACTTATTTAATCAATATTATCTTGTCCATTGTATTTTTGCATAGAGTTGTATTTGGTTTTTCCATAATTCCATTGAGCAATAAAATATATTCTCTAACACTATGTACATTCAGCCCCACAACTCTCCATCTTAGGGTGGGTCCAACTTGCCTTTGCCTTTACCTACACCACGTAGCACCCGTGAGCCAAGGCCTAGCAAGAAAACACAATAACAGAGCATAATCATTCAACAGGCATTCAGATAACTCATACCGCATAAGCATGTACTCAACAGTCTAAGCATTCATGTTATCAAGTATTCAGCATACCAAGTATATCATTTCATATCAATAATCAATCCACATATGATAAACGCCCTTAGGCCACACCCTCTATTTATCCCACTGACTCTGGCCCACTTAAACCAAGCTCGGTGAATATTAAGTTGTCCTCAGCTACCAGTGGCCGAGTCGCGCCCTGTGCACAAGTATAATTTACGGCACCCTTAGGCCATTTATCACATGTCCCATGGCATAATACCATCTATGACATTATACAGATATCGGGAGCTCTTAGTCCCTTCACAAACACATAACCCGGTGCAGTTTTCTTACCTTTAGATTCGCTAGCTTTGTTCAATTTGATCCTCAAGCACGATCCCTCTTGAGCCCTAGCGTACACCTAGTCACAGCCATAGATTAGAATCATCACCAGACTTCAAATCCAAATCCTAGCCTCGAGACCAACCCCGAGCCCTCGGGAAGCCCTAATTCCACCAAACGGGGTGGTGGAATCAAACCTCGAACCCCCAGGCAAAAACCCTTGAAAATAACCCAAAAACCCCTTTCTGGAAACAGGGTAGCGCTATAGCGCTCTGTGCTGCAAACAAAGCCTAAAACGCCCCAGACCACATATCCTAGCGCTACAGCGCCCAGTAGCGTTGTAGCACTATTCACAGCACAGCAAACCCTGCACTTTCCTCCTTCAATTTTCCCCGAGCCAAACCTTACCAAAACTCTTCCAAACTTCAACCAAACATAAAAACAAGCCTACCAACATCTCCAACTCACCCCACACATCCCAACCACACATAACTCAATCACATGCACCCCAAATCAAGGAAATCACCATAGCTGAACCTAAAGCTCAGAAACTCAATAAAAACAACAACTGAAACCAAAGAACTTGAACTAGAATTCCTTACCTTTGATGGGTGAGCCCAACCTAGGTTATTCTCCACACTAGCTTAGCCTTCACCTCCTCAAAGCTTCAGCCTCAACTCCCTAGAATTCCCACAGAATTCTGCTTAGAAAACCAATTCAACACCAATACCAAGAACTGAAATATTAACCTCAAAGTCTTACCTCAACTAATGAACAACCTCAGCTAGTTTCCCCAACCTGATCAAGACCCCAAGTACACAATCTTAGCCTTAAGCTCCTTTGGATTCTAGCCTCAAATCTCCAGAAGAAATTGGTGGAGAAGACCCGTACCATTCTTGAAAATTTGCCCTGCTTTCCCTTCCTTCCTTTTCCTTCTTTTCTTTCTTTTCTTTCTTTCCTTCAAACCTCTACTGCCTTCTACACATTCCACTAAAGTATAAAACTTAATAATACTTATCCCTTATAAACCAAATGACCATAATACCCTCCCATTAAAATTTAAGCCCTTAACCCATCCAAGGGCATTCTGGTCATTTATTCCCAATTCCCGCTAATTCCTCGAGTGTCTCTAATATTTACCGCTTACTTCCCGACACCTAACCAATTACCAATTATATTCCCCAATATCAAAAGAGACTCCATTATATTCTCTAAATTCCCAGAAATACCCCCAGGCTCGCCCCGAGCTGGGTATAAATCCCCGCCGTGACTTTTTTGCTAAACCGCTCACTAGGATCGTCTCAAGTCACAGATTACAAATATATCCACATAATAATGTGGTCTCGACAATTTATCACATATATATACAGTTATGCCCTCAACGGGCCAAAATTATGATTATGCCCTTCTAACATAATCAGGGCCTACATGCATACTAGTACACATAGGCATGCATCACAGATATTCAAATAATCATATAACATGCTTTTAACCATTAAATCACATATAATCCAATTATGCCCTCCCGACACACTAATCAAGGCCCTTAAGCCTTATTAGTAAATTTGGGTCGTTACAGTATGTTACCATATTTATGCACAGTTACCCAAAACTTTCTAGGGAGAATTCTCTATAAATACATGGGAGAATGGACAGAAAAGGGGGTCAAAATTATGCACACTGAAACTCTGGTGAAATTGTCATAAACAATTTCACGGTGAGAACACAACAGATTAAGAAGAGTGACTAGTGGACTAGGTGGATTTTTGTAATGACCCGACTAACTTAAAGACCTTGGACCATTAAAAACTAATAAGCATAACTACTATTTTGGAATACATACATAAAATATCGGCCTGCGCTCCACATGCTATTGCCGCCCTTGACTTATAAGTCAATGCTTTCGACCAGTGCTCAACACGCTATTGTCGCCCTTGAGTTATAAGTTAATGCTTTTGACCAACGCTCAGCACGGTATTTTCGCCCTTGACTTAAAAGTCAATGCTTTCGACTAGCGCTCAAGGCGCTATTGTCGTCCTTGACTTATAAGTCAAGCCTTTTCAATCAGATAATACAGACAAGCATACATCATTTAACAATTATCTAGATACAAAGCATTCAAGCATGCTTAATTAAACAATCACAGGCATAATCATAATCATGCTCATTCACAGAGGCCCGAGCCCTAATCATATCCATGTTTAACTACCGGGCCAAGCCCTAATCACATATATAACGTATTGGGTACAGTTTTCTTACCTCTGGTCCAAGCACAAGCTAATTAATAATGACCCTTGAGCACGATCTCGTCCCGAACCCTAGCGCTACCCTAGTCACAACCATAATAAGAGATATCCATCAATATCGAGTAAATAAAGACTTATGGATTTATGGACCTTGAATTCTACTAAATCGGATAGCAGAACCCTTCCTGAGCCCTTAGGTTCGAGTTCCCACCATCTGAAACCTAACTTTGCCTATAACCCTACTTTGAGCCTTGGTACCCCTCACAAAGCATCACGGATCTCTACAAGCCAGAGAACCCTAACCCTGTTTCACTCGACACATGCCGCAGCGCAGCCCACCAAGCACTGTGGCACCATGGCAGTTCAGAGAACTGCCCTGGCCTCTGAGTTCATGAAGGTCACGGCGCCCCAAGAACCCAGTTTTTCAAACATTTTCTCCGAGCCAATTCCCTCAAAATTCATCCCAACGTATTACCAAACCCAAAAATGAGTCCCAAAACATCATAAATACACTATAAAAATCAAAACCCAACCTTAAACTTAACAAACTATCCACCAAATACAAAATTCAAGCCTTGAGTTCCAAAACTAAGAATACTTAAGACCAACCAAAATTTTAGCAAAAACAGGGTATGGGATCTTACCTCATCTGCGTAAATCGACACCCAAGCTACTCTAAATTCAAATCCTACTCGAAACCTTCAATTCCCAAGTTAATCTTCTCAAAAGAAATTTCTGACCAAGCTAAGGGAGAGAGAGAGAGCAGAAAACGTGAGGAAAAGAGAGAGAGAGAGAGAGAGAGTAAACTTGTTTCTAAAAGGTTCCCTTGTCTGAGTATATTATTCCTTTAGGCATGTAAATGACTTAATTTCCCTTTGCCCATTAGCTTACTCTTCAATGCCCTCAATGGCAAAATAGTCCTTTGCCACCACTTCCCGCTAATCTAAATTAACGCCTCATAATTTCCCTGTCAATTCCAATATCCTAAAATAATCACCAAATAATTTCCCATTACCCAATAAATCCTAGTAATGTACTAACTTACCAAAATAACCCTAGGCTCACCCCGAGCCGGGTATTTGACTCTGTTACGACTTAACCGCTAACTTGCTCCCTAGGATCGCCTCATGCCGAATAACCCAAATATATTCACATAATAATGTGGTCTCATTCATAAAACACACACACACATATATATATATATATTCAAATATGCCCTCAATGGATCAAAATTATGAAAATGCCCTTCTAATAAGAAACGGGCCCACATGCATGCTTAATACATCTAAACAAGCCAATATAGTCATATTATAATATAACTCACAGAATGCATATAATCATAAACATGCACATAATATTCTATTATTGCCCTCCTGGCCCCCTAATCAAGGCACTAAGTCTTATTAGGGAAATTGAGACGTTACAAGTAATTAAAACATTAGAATAAAGATGATGAAAAATTCTTATGGAAGAACATACTAGGAAATTAATGACCTATACATTTTAATCTCTTGAATTCTTGTTTCTTGTTAGAGTTATTTTCTTAAATTATTATTTGACTTGGATTGAAAGAAAAATAATGTTTGGTGAATAACAACTTAAAGATTAGTTTTTGTGGAATCAATTTTAATATATTACTTGTTACAATACCTATTCTTGCGTAAGGTTGATTAAATCAATAATATATATTAAATCATGAACACAAAAGATAATTCCATACCTCTTGTAGGCTATCAAGTGTCATTGCTACTTGTTAGTGTAAATAAATGAACATCCATTCTAAGAAAATGCTATGAGATCTACACCACGATCTTCTAAGCCAATCCTCAACACTTTATAAAGTGTGTGACCACGTAGGATGTATAGTAAAATTTTATGTCTCTTGATGTACTTAACATGTGAGATCAAGAGAGTTTGAGAAGGAGAAGACTAAGGAAAAGATAGAATAAGAGAGAAAAGTATCGCTATCTTTTTCAGGCTTTTCTTGTGTATCGTTACTATCGTTCTTCTATGTTTTTTATAACCTAGAAAATATCAAAAAATTATTTTCTATATCAAACCTAATTAGGTTTAGGTTTTATTTATTTGATAAACATTTTAATCAAATCAAAATATATATTTAAATAATTAATAAATAAATGAAAAAATAAGTTAAACTTATAACGGATACATTTGAACGATTCAAATTTGGGATTTTAAACCCTGGCGTGCAGCACATGTTGTGCTACTCAATTTTTTCTCATTTATTTATTCAACCAATTAAGACAAAATATTTATGTATTTAAAATAACATAAATATCAATTAATTTAAATTTAATTTATCTTACAAAACCTAATTAAATTATTATAATATAATAAATTAATACCATTCTTTCTATATATTAATTAATTCAAAACTAATTAATATTATGGTTAACTAATATATAGTTTTAAATAAAAATTTATTAGTCAAATTAATTAACTAATTCATAATTATTTAATTACATATAATTATATCTTGACCTAGAAAATTAATTCTCTTGCAATTTATCCTTTCTCAATCTATCTTATCAATAATATCTACACCCTAGATATTGTTGTATAGAGGTGACTTGGGGACCATGGACCTATGATACTAATCTCCAATAAACCATATTATTAATTAAACTCCTTAATTAAATAACCTTATTTATTAATTCTATTATTAATCCACTATAAATATGGAATTTCACTTTAGTAATTATATAATTATATTTACAAAATTATCTTGTGTAGTCCATTGATATAATCATTTCATGTAGTTTTGTCCTCCAATTATTGGTTCGTAAATTAGAATTGTTATGAATTACCATTTTACCCTTCTAATTACCTCTTGTAGCTCAAGTACCATTAATTCACTAGTGAACAATTAATTTATGATCATATTATAAATTTTAGCTCAATAAATATTCAGTTCTAAAATTAATCCTTAAGGGACCAATATTTAATCATTAGGAAAGAATGGATTCCAAATCTTGTAAGAACATGCTCCCAGCCATTCATACTATTGAATATCCAAAAAAAAAAGTCACTGGTCTCATTATATTAAGAGACCTTAACGAGAGAACCAAAAGACCCAACAGACATGAACAGGAGTTCATGACTACTCGAGATTTAGACGGATCTACATATGATCATCGTGTTGATATGAATTAAATCTTTATGGAATAAGGCATGTTTATAAAGAAATTAATTCACATCGGTCCTATCATATATAATCTAATTATATAAAGTACCATCACTAAGATGTCTATCCACATCAGCAACGCAGATTTTGATCATATGTATTTAAAAAATACGTAGCTAACAGTTCTAGCTACCATTCATTGAAGATTCCTTACTTTAATATGTTGCTGACTATTTTATTCATTATCTATGATCTTAATTCTCTTGTACTCATACAAGATCATACTCTCATTAATGAATATGAAATTTTATGATATTTATTGTAACGCCCTAAACTCCAGGGACCGTTACGGTGTTCATTATAAACAGTGCTAAACTCGCTAATCGAGTCATTTGGCCATAATCGTGTAACTAAGTATGATTAGCGATTTAGGGATTAAAAATTTTGGTTAAGATATAACGTTTCACTAGAACGTTTATTGTATACATTGGGATCCCAAAAACTATAATTTAAAGGTCTATTACAAGAAAATATTTGCAACCAGCCGATCTAAGTGGCAAAACAGGGTGTAACCCTAGTTCTTCTTTCAATCCTCGGCCGTGGCGGTCGAGCTGCTGCATATGTACATGTCGTCACCTAAGCTCTTCAGCTCGAGGATGGTCCAGCTTTCTTTTTCCTTTACCTGCACTACATAGCACCCGTGATCCGAAGCCCAACAAGAAAACTCAATATGTTCATGAACAGTAATAACATGTCATCAAATCATAATGTGCATGCCTAGCAATAAAAACCTTAATCACGCATGCAAATAAGTTCACATAATGAACGAGTGACTGATCAACAAGCCACTAACAGGTGGTCTGTACCTTTAAACAAGTGACTAATCATCAAGTCACTATCAGGGGGTCTGTACCTTTAAACAAGTGACTAATCATCTAGTCACTATCAGGGGGTCCGTACCTTTAAACGAGTGATTAATTATCAAGTCACTAATAGGGGGTCAGTACCTTTAAACGAGTGACTAATTATCAAGTCACTAACAAGTCAATACCTTTAAGCGAGTGACTAATTATCAAGTCACTAACAGGGGGTCAATACCTTTAAACGAGTGACTAATTATCAAGTCACTAACATGGGATTCCGCTCCCTTAGCCATGTGACAAAACAGTCACCTAGGCCTTTGGCCCTGGCTCTGAGTAACTAGTCTTAGACTAGACAAGCACTTATAATTTTCATTGACCTTCGAGTTGGTCCAGCATTAATGCTCCTAGAGTCATTCAGCGCTGATATCGATTAGATCTAATCTTTTATCAACTCTACGTTCATGACGCTTATGTCGTTTCTGACTCTTAGGTCAGTAATACGCGACCAGTGCCGATTCCGACTAGTTAGTCAGTGCCACACACAGGTAAGCAATGCTACAAGGCATATAGCATATGTCAAATATCTGAAAATAGGGCATTCAATATGCTTACTTAACAATTGCTAGCATAATTATGATCATGCACAAACACAGAGACTCAAGCTCTGATCAATCTCATATTTAACATTCATGGCATGCCCTAACCACATTTTTCTCGTGCATCACATGCATCACATTTAAACATCCAGCATGCATCAAGAATAACTATGCATGTCACATATATGGGGTGCAAGTTTTCTTACCTTCGGTCCAAGCACAGGTTACCAATAAATGAGCCACAAGCACGATCCTGACTCCAAGTGTAATGCCCTGAATTCTCCGATGTGGTTTAGTGGCGGTTTAGTAGGCCGGGAGGGCCGTAATTGTTTAATTACGCCATTAAATGAATATATGCATGTTTATGTTAATTATATTATAATATGATGTTATATGCATGCATGTGGATCCACATTTGAAATATTATGATGTTTTGATAATTTGGCCCATTGAGGGTAAATTTGTGTATTTGGGTGCATGATGTGATTTGTGAATGAGATTCTATTATTATGGAGATATATTCGAGTTATTCGGCATGAGACGGTCCTATTTAGTGGATTAGCGGTTTTGTCATAACGAGGTCAATTTTGGGGTAATAGAAATGTTTATTTGATGATAAATTGGGAGTTATTGAGATCAGGGTGAAATTCTGGAAGTTTTGACTAAATGTCCCAGGGGGTGTTTTCGGGACCCCGAGCACTAGGTTTTATTTGAGGTTACTTAAGCATGAAGTAGCTTGTCAGATAGAACGTACGATTAGAAAACCTCTCGTTCTCCCTTTCGATAGTCCGTTTTACCGTTTGAGCATTTTCGAAGAAATCTTGAGTTTTAAGAGTTAGAATCGAGCGAGGATCGAGGCATAGCGATCCTAGGAAAGATTAGAAGCTTCTTGACCGAAGGATTTTACGGAAAACAACCCAATCGAAGGTAATCGAAGTTTAAAGTTTTGAGTTTTTAGAGTTTCTAAGCTTTGAATTGGACTTTGTAAATTTTGAGTTTTCGGTTCCTTTGAACCTTGGGTTTTAAGGGTTTTGGAGTTTTGGGAAGCTTGGGAACCTTGTTTTGATGATTGGGGAATGTTTAGGTATGATTTTGGAGGTTTTGAGAAGTTGAAAACACGTTTGGGAATGGCCCAGGGTTGGGGGCCGCGGCCCAGTTCTTGGGCGTCGCGGCCCTAGCTCGATGAAGAAGAAGGTGGTTTTGTTTTCGCTGGGTGCCGCAGCCCTTGGTGTTGGGCGCCGCGGTGCTTGCCTCTGGAATTTGCTGGGGGCCACAGCACAAGGTGCCAGGGCCGCGGCTCTTGAGCAGGGTTGAGCCCTTTTGCATGTTTTGACCCCGGGAACATGGTTTTAGGCCTCAGGATTACTCCTACTATCCGGATTAGTGAGGATTGATGTCTCGGAGGCTAGATATTGGTTTGGGAACCCTTGATTATCATGTTATTGATGGTATCCTCTAATGTGTTATGATTAGGTAACCACTAAAGGACTAAAAGCTAAACCGTTCTCAAGGGTCGTTCTTCTGTTCATTCTAGCTCGAATCAGAGGTAAGAGAACTGCACCCCATATGTGATATGCATGATGATTCTTGAGGCATGTTGATTGTGTAAATGTAGACATGGATTGATTATCGAATGCTTAGCAAATCTTGCTCACTTGTGTATTGTACTGACTCATTAGTCAGATTTGGCAAAGGTGCTAGTATC
Organism: Humulus lupulus; assembly: GCF_963169125.1. Taxonomy (NCBI): domain Eukaryota; kingdom Viridiplantae; phylum Streptophyta; class Magnoliopsida; order Rosales; family Cannabaceae; genus Humulus; species Humulus lupulus. The sequence continues at coordinate 176,888,331 of NC_084793.1, forward strand.
AACTGTGAAGCTGTGACTTATTAGTCAGGTTCGGCAGTGATACTGGGCACTGGTCACATAGTGCTGACTCATTAGTCAGGACGGCCTTAGCGTGTTCCATGCAAGCCAATAAATATTAGATCTAATCGACTTTCTTCATTGGATGACTCAAAGAGCATTAATGCCGGACCGACCTCAAGTTCGATGAATATAATAATCGCTTGTGTGGCTTACCCATCAGTCACTCATTTGTTAAGTTAGAGACTTACCCATCAGTCTCTCATTTGTTAAGGCTAGTGGCTTACCCAGCAGCCATTCTTCTGTTTAATTTAGTGATTTTCTTGTCAGTCACTCAGTATGGTTTTCTAGAACCTCAAGTGATATTCACTCATCTGTTTAAGAGCTATAAGCTCTGTGTGATTATAATGATAATCATTTGATAATGTTTATATACAAGACTGTGTTTTCTTGCTAGGCTTTGGCTCATGGGTGCTATGTGGTGCAGGTAAAGGGAAATAAAATCTCACCCAGCCTTGAGTGGAGAGCTTGGGTGGTGATGTGTACATATGCGGCTGCTTGACCACCACGGCCAAGGAGTTCTCAGAGGAACTAGGGGTTTACCCTCTTTTTGCCTCTTAGGTCGGCGGGTTTGAAATTTTGAAACAGTAATGACCTTTTTGAGTTGTAAATGACTTGTAAATATTCTTGTGGGCCCATGAAGAGTTTTATGTATCAAATAAAGCATATCCTTTCCTTTTTATTGATTTTCACCTTAACCTGTTAATGACACTTAGAACACGTTTTTAACCAAAGGACTCGGGTAGTGAGTCAAATTTCCAGTTCACCGTTCACCGTAACAGTTCTGGGGTAACCAGGGCATTACACCAAGCCTCTAGTGATAACCCTAGTCACAACCACAAATGGTGATCCAATGAGTTCAAGTTCTAAAACCAAACCCGAAACCAAAATCTAGCCTCCGAGACATCGAATTCCACTAAACCGGGTAGTAGGAACAATCCCGAGGCCTAAGGTTTGAGTCCCCATGCTCAAAACATCACTTTGGCCAAAAATGGCACCAAGCGTCGCGGCCCCCCTGACAAGTGTCACGACCCTCAGGCCAAACAGAACCCTCCACCTGCTTCTTCAAGCTTAGGCCGCAGCGCCCTAGAACAGGGCCGCGGCCCAACCTCGCACCAGCCATTTTTTATCATTTTCTCCTTTTTAAAACCTTCCAAAAACCTATCCAAACATCTCCAAACTCAAAAATCAAAGTTCCCAAACATCCTCGCCATCCAAAACCCAAGTCTCAAACCAATCAAAAACTCATCAAAACACAAAGTCCAATTCAAGCTTAGAAACTTTAAAAAAAACTTAGAACTTAAAACTTGAATTACCTCTGATTGAGTTGTTTCCAACTAAATCCTCCAGCTAATAAGCTTCTAATCTTTCCTAGGATCGCTATGCCTCGATCCTCGCTTGAATCTGAGTCCTAGAACTCAAATTTCCTTCGAAAATGCGATCAGGAGACGAAAATGGAACCTAGAGGGAGAGAGAACTTACTAAACGTTATTTTATTTCTTAAAAGGTTACTTCAAGCTTAAGTAGCCTCAAACAAATCCTAACGCTCGGGGTCCCGAAAACACTCCCGGGGACAAAATAGTCAAAACCTTCAGAATTTCCCCCTGATCTTACTAACTCCCAATTTATCACCAAATATTTATTCCCATTACCCAATAATCCGGTAATGCTCTAAATACCCCTTGACTCACTCCGAGTCAAGAATAAATCTCGTTGTGACTTTTCCACTAGCTTACCTCCTAGGATCGTCTCGTGCTGAGTAACCCTAGCATAACCAAATAATAATAAAGCACCACACACATATATCACATATATGCCAAATATGCCCGAAATGGCCAAAATATGAAAATCACCCAATTACTCAAAAATGGATTCACATGCATATTTAATACACCTAAACATGCATATTATCATTTAATAACATAATAAATCAACTATGGCCCTCCCGGCCTCCTAATCCTAAACCTTATTAGGAAATTTGGGGCATTACATTTATAATAATTAATCAAGCAATAATTCTATCATTCAATTATAAGAAAATTGTACTTTTATTTAACTTCCAAAATAAAAAGTCCTTACACATACTTTTAGGGCACCAACCCTAACAACCACAACTTAGGAGTAAGCAGAACGTTGTTCGTTAAGCTGTGGAAAACTTTTTGATGTGTGTCATGGAAGAATAAGTGCATGAGGGAGAGCCTTAACACACTTACGAGTGTACTCTGGGGGAGAAGGAGCAGGGCCCTCAAAGAAAATCACCCCAACAACCCGGCTCACCTCTAAGGGCTCGCAAGGTGATCAAGCCCTACCTATAGGGTTTCTTAAATCACTTTTCCACAACAAAAAAAAAAGGAAAGTGATGGAGAACCTAGTGGAACAAAGGACGTCACCTATGAGAAGAACTTGTCACTTGGAAGTTAGGCAGAGCAAGATGTCATGGAAAACAAGCCAAAATATTTGCTTGATGAGAGTGAGAGGCTCCACCATATTTCAAAGTCTTGGGAGAGCATACTCAGTCGCTCCTAATAACCAAGCAGGGATGGAGAGCCTCCTCCAAAGAAGCCTAAATGTAGGAATTCTTCTAACGCCAATACTACTTCCCCGAGGAACTCAACTTCCACTTAGGACGAATCAACAAGCACATCAATGAAAATGGTCATGCTTCAACCACCCTCAAGAACACTCTCATCAGAAGATTTCAAGAACAAAAGGCTTGGAACATGGATGAACGTCATGCAACAACCTCCTTCATTACTGAGCAGAGAGTGAGAGCTAACCTTGAGCTGCAACCTTCTCCTCCTAGCAAAGTGCAAACACCCTCGAAATGTTACACAAACTTCTGGGAAGGACACAAGAAAATCCCATAATAATGACAAGCGAGAAGTACCATTTAAGCGCGAAGGAAAAATGTTTACAAGGGAGTGTCACATATCCTCACAATAAGGAAATGACCACTTCCCTTATCACATCCTCCATATGCCATGGATTTAATATCTTAAGAACAGTGGACCATTTTCCACCAGACTGAGCAAGAACTGGCAAAAAAAAGACATGGCTTAGAAAGTGCATCAAGAGGAATCGAGCAATGATAATGAGCAAAGAATAAATGCTCTTCCAAAGAAACACGAAGAATGATATTCCCTGAAAACTAGCACAATTCTCCCATGGAAAAAATTCACTTAAAGCACAATTATTATTGGATAGGGGAGAGGAAAACCCGTGAAATAACTGGTATAGGAGATCCGCATACCTATTAGAGCCTCACACGAGCCAATTTAATCAAATAAGCTCACTTCACCTTAAACTTCGACAGCTAGTTCATATGCCCAGCTTAGGACCCAACCTCCTCAACTTGCGAAATAGGCTGAGATGAAACACTTCCTATTGAGATTGGTTAAAATAATGATTAAGTAAGTTTTCTTACACAACGCGGTGTAAAATAACGATTTCACTAAAGTTAAAGTGAAATTATGAGTTTTTTCGTTGGCATCTATAATTGACATTTTTAGGTCTAAAGTGATACAATGAGGTATCTAAGCATGCCCAAGAAGTTTGGGAACATTTGGATGTATTTTAGGTCACTTTTAGAGAATTTGACCATGCATGGAGGCAATGTGTCACGCCTAAATTTCTGGCTGAAGGAAACATAGCAAGTGACACATCGCCTGTCAGGCAACGTGTCACATGTATGTTCCGTACATGTGTGTTTTTAGGCTCCACGTGATATGTTTAAAAGCTCTAATCCTATTGTTTAGAGTTAATGATGATGCCTACACTATGAAATGGGTCTTTTAGAGTTGTAAAACCTTGATCACATTTTTCAATTCTCTCCCTAACCCCTCCCTCTCTCTAGCTTACTAAGAGCACTAATTTTCTCCAAGAAATCCATATTGGTGAAGCTTCAAGCAACTTTGGGAAGGCTTGGAGATACTCCTCGAGTATAAGCATTTTGATGTTTCCCCAAGTTTGAAGACTCAATTGTTCAATTTAAAGGTTGTATCTCTCTAAAACCCTTACTATCTGAGATATACTATTTTGATTTTGATTTTTAATTTCTCATTATATTTTGTGTTTTTTTACTTTTGATAGTTTTATTATATTTTATGTGATGGATTCTATTTATCTAGGAGGTGTAATTTCACTCTCTAGTTTACATCATTGTCTTAGATTTTGCTTTAATATTTGAATTTTTAAGATTTGTCATCATACTATGCATGAGATTCTTGATTAGTCTCTATGGTTTGTATTATTGAGTTTATTCCTATTATGTTATGATTGGTGCCCTAAAAGCATGTGTAAAGACAATTTTAGTGAATTAAATAAAAGTATAGTTTTATTAAATGTGTTTATCGTAATTATTGTTTGAATAATTTATACGTAAATTTCATATTCATTTATGAGAATATTATCTTGTATGTATACGAGAGAATTAAGATCATATAGAATGATTAAAATAGTCAGTAACATATTAAAGTATAGAATCTTTAATCAATGGTTGCTAGTACGATTTACTAAGTATATAGATGGATGTGAGTAACCTAGATTTGGATTACTGATGTGGATAGACATCTTAATAAAGGTACTTTATATAATTAAGATTATATATGACAGGATGATGTGAATTAATTTCTTTATATAAACTTACCATTTGCCATAAATATTTAATTCTTATCTAAAATGATGATCATTTGTAGATAAGTCTAAATCCTGAGTAGGCATGAACTCTTGTTCATGTCTATTGGATCTTTTGATTCATTCGTTAATGTCTCTTAATATATTGAGGGTAGTGACTTTTGTTTTAGAGATTCAATAACTTGAATGGCTGGTAACATGATTTTGTACTAATGGAATCCAAGCTTTCCTAACAGATCGAATATTGGTTCCCTTAAGGGTTAATTCTGGAACTGAATAGTTATTGAGCTCAAATCTATACTATGATTATAGATTAATTATTCACTAGCGAATTAATGGTACTTAAGGAACAAGAGGAAATTAGAAGGGTAAAATAGTAAACCTTGACCAGCTCTAATTAACGAATCAATAATTGGATGACAGAACTACATATATTGATTATATCAATGGACTATAAGAAATAACTCTGTAAATATAATTTTATAATTACTAAGAGTGCAATTCCATATTTATAGTGGAGTAATAATGGAATTAATAAAGAAGAATATTTAATTAAAGAGTTTAACTCATAGTTTGATTTATTCAAGCTTAGTATTATAGGTTCATGGTCCCCGAGTTGCCTCTATACTACACTATCAAGGGTAAAGGTGTCATAGGCAAGATTAATGGAGAAAATAACTAAATAGCAAATGAATTAATTTTCCAGGGCTAAGTGATAATTACGAGTTAATTATTTGACTAATTAGTTTTTACTTGAAAAACTTTATATTGGTTAAAATTAATATTATTCATATTTTGGTTAATATTATGAGAGAGTTTAATATTATCTTATTATAAGATAATTATTCAAATATGATAATATAAGATAAGGTTCATTTTGAATTAACTTATATTTATTTTTTAAATAATATTTATATGATTTTAAGTGAATAAATATATTGTCTTGTTTTAATTAAATAAACAAATGAGAAAATTAGGGAGCGTCATAGGGTGCTACACGCCACTCACTGTGTGTGCACAGTGAGTGGCGCCCCACATGATAGTTACCATGTGCCTAAGATTTAAATTTGAATTTTTTAAATTCAATATGTTAAAATATGGTTAATTTGTTTATTGATTAATTGTTATTTTAATTGATTAATTGTTAAAAATATCCTAACTAATCAGATTTTGAATGAGAGATATAAATACTTTATTATCTCTACTTTTTCATACGATATATTTTTTATTAAGAAATTTCTAAGCCTGAAATTTTGTGAAAAACTCTCTAAGCCTTCTCTCTTCTCCAAACTATTTAGATCGTATGTGTTGAGAAATTCTAGAGAGCCTGAATCAAAAATTTGTGCATCACACATGCCCACGCACGTCCTTGTGTGTTTGAGGATAGACTTGGAAGAATGCGGTGTGAGTCTGAAACAATTTGAATACGTGGATTGGATGATCGTTTGAATATATGAAAAGATAGCTAGGATACTTGATAGGCATCTAGAGGTATTGCTCTATCTTTTATTTGCATTGATGTAATATATAGATATATGTATTGATCCTGGCTCGGTATTATTATTTTTAAAATCACCCCCCACCCCCACCTTCCACTGTCACTCTAGTTGGCTATTTTAATACCAACATATTATTCACTTTGATTTATTGTGTGTAAGTCATAAATTCCCAACACTTCCTCCTAATAAGACCAAAAGACAAACACAGGTAGCAGATGAAAATGAGATCCTTGAGCACCTTACGCAACTACCTAAAGGTCCTTGGAAACTTCCAAAAAGGTGTCCTCCAAGTGCCTTGAGAAGAATCCTCAGAGCACCCCACAACGAGCATCTAATAGTATTTACATAGAAGCTTCACAAAATGCACCTTACAAAGACTTCAGCATACTCATTGTAGATGTGATTTCCTACAATTGAATAAAAGAGCACCAGCAACTTGTCAAGAACAAAGAGAGAGACAAGAATTCAATTGGGAGCACTGGTGGGGTGTCAGCCAAAGGGACTCCTACGCTCAATTCAGTCGGATTGTAGTAACAGTTAATCGAAAGTAGTAAACAAATAATGTAATTAATGATGAATGGATGAATAAAAGAATGGTCAAGGTGACGGTGGCGGAGACGGCAGAACTTAAGAATCGGGTCATGTCTAATCAGGTCCGGTTAGGCTGACTGATTCAACTCGCTTGACTAGATCGCCTTGAGAGAATAGTGCTAGTCAGATAGAATAATCAGAGTAATGGTTATTAGATCCCCCGCTGTTAGCCTCTAAGGGTCCTCTTTATAGTCGTTCCAGTTCCGCCTACCAGATCCATTTGACCCGTTCTTAGTGGTCCCCCCCCCCCCCATTTTCATGGGAGGGGTTGCATATACCTTGACTGTTTTCAAGGTTTCTGGATGACTAAATGTCTCTGGATTCGGATCCAGATATCTGTTGATCAACCAAATGGGTCATTTGGCATACATGAGTCCATTTATGATGGGTTGGGCCTGACTAGCTAGTCTGGCTGGCTTGTTGGGCCCGGTTGGCTAGTCCGAATAATTTCATGGATCATGTAGATGGAATTTGCCCACTACAATTTGTCCCTCACTCTTTGGTATAGAATTCATTATGATCAAAGAGTAGGAAAAACTAATTTTATCGGAACTTATTCAACTCAATTGCTCTCAAAAGTGAGAGAAAGTGCGTTAAAATATGCCTTGAATATGTTTTTCCCTTTCAGTAATCTTTCACAGGGGTTTGGCCGAGGTGGCCTACCTAGAGGGTTGAGTGGCCCATCGAGTGGCCTGACCGAGGAGGCTGAGTGGCCCACCATGCTAGCCGAGTGGCCTAGAAAAGGCGATTGAGTGGCCCGCCGAGCTGGCAGAGTGGCCTGGACGAGGCGGCTGAGTGTCCTACCGAGCTAGCAGAGTGGCCTGGACGAGGCAGCCGAGTGGCCCGCCATGCTGGCCGAGTGGTCTACCTATGGGTCCGAGTGACCATGTGCATGCATCCCTGGTGTTCTCATGGGTCCAACAAGAGGTCGAGTGGAAAGAGTAGTTTGCCTATGGCTGATGGTGGATCGCCTGGTGGCTGACTCGATCACTGAGTGGGTCTAGTGCACCGCCGGGGTGGCCGATTGCACTGTCGAGGTGTCCAAGTGTAGTGTCAAATGGCTTGCTTCTCGTGATTATCATGTTCCTTTGCTTCTCTTGAGGATTTTGGGTATTTTCTTTGTGAAGTCAAGTACTCTTTGGTTGGACCTTTTGATGGTTGAAACTTGGCATCCATCTGATGGTGTTAAATGCCTATATAAAAGGAGTTTGTTTTTCACCCTTGCACACATTTGAGAAGGTCTTGGAGGAGAGGTGAAAAGTGTGCAGTGAGGGAGCTCTCAAGAGGTAAGTTTTCTCTCCTTTACTTTCCTTTGAATGTTCTTATGCATACTCTTCGTGTTCTTCGTGTTAGTTTTAGGTAAGTTAAACTGTTATTTTTGTCCGATCCTGTAGATTTTTCATTTGATCTTTTCAAGTGGTAAAATTTTCATTTTTACTGTTTGTCCTTTAGGATTTCCTTTCTCTTATTCATAATGCATGTCTGTCTGATTCATGTATGATATTCTATTTTCTTAGTGACGACTTAGCTAGGTGGTCTGTCTAATTCACTAGTGGAAACTTAGGTTACTCAATAGGTATGTCTTGCTTTGAGGGTCTGACTGACTGACTGATTAAGCATGTTGTCACTTAATTTGTATAGCAATCCATTTGTTTTATTGTTGAGAACTTTTGCTTGCTCAATTGTGTCTAATGAATGATTTGTTTGACTGATTGATGAGGAATTTATTGGTTCCTACTTGCATGTATAGTTGAATGTTTTACTCTCCTTTTCTATTCACCTCCAAAACTTAGTCATTGCTTTGCTCTAGGTGATCAACTCATTATGTCTACCAGTAGGTGTGACAGTTGTGATGGCTCAGGCAGTCGACTGTCCCATTCATTTAGTGGAGAAAATTGTAGTTCTCAATTTGAAATTTCTACTGAGAAGGTTGACTGCAACCGAGTTGTAGTAGTAGAATCAGATGATCGACCTTTAGGTGGTGCTAGTAGAAAAGGAATAGATTTTGATGAACCTATTGTTGGTGGTATGACTAGTATTGGTGGTATGCTTAGTCGCAACCCCAAATCTTTGATTAGTTTAGGTGAGTTGCCTTACCTCCTTCGCTACTACGATATATATGATACCTTCAGTTTGCATGCTCTTGTTAGTGCAGAACGACTTGACTGGTGGTTACCTGGTTGGGTGTGCTTGTATGAGCTCCTCTTTAAGGATGGTTTTTCGGCTCCCTTTCCCTAGATTAGTGGTTGAATTATGTGAATATCATGTGATATATTCCGGACAATTAATGCCAAACTCTTGGCGGGTTCTGATGTCTCTCGAAGTCCTTTGTGAGAGACATAGTATAACGTTTGGGGTGGTCGAGTTATTGCGAGCTTATTACTTGAGGGCACATCTACATGAGAAGGGTAAGTATCAGTTAATGACTAGGGGGAAGGACCCACCTCTAATTACTAGTTTGAAGTTTGGAGATAAGAAGTGGAAGAATCGTTACTTCTTCGTTCCTTTCGATTTGTTGGGATTACCAGTTGGTTGTAGGATTCCTTGTTCATGGTCTTCTATATGTGAGTGTTTAGTGTTATCTTATTCAGTCGTTTATTTCATGAAAGATTTGTTTGACTATTTATTTGCTAATAATTGTATTGATTTGTAGGTAGGCTTAACGTTGAGTTTCTCTGGGATTCGAGGGAGTCTGCCAGCTGACTCAAGTGTATTCGTGACATTCCAGAGGAGGATCATGATCAGAATGATCTACTGTCTGAGTTGAGTCTTCGTCAAAGCTCTCCATGGTGCTCTGTCCTTCAACTTCTTGAAGGTATTCCTCTTTTTCAAAGTCTTGATAGCCCTCGTATTGTGTTTATCAAGAGAAGTCTTGAAGTCTTGGGATATAGTCCTACTTTGTTGACTGAGTTGATGACCAATGACCGGTTTTACGGAGACATAGCTATGTCTCAACCATTTACCCTTCCTCTATCTGGTTCCGGTGCTTTGGAACATTTGTGTAACGCGAAAAAGTCATCTGTTGGGAGTACTGATGCGGACAAGGAGGTTGCACCTACTGCTGAACCTCCTGTTTTAACGCGAAATCAAAAGAAGAAGAAGAAGAAGGTTGCTCAAGCTGAGCCTTCAAACCCGTTCAGTGACACCGTTGACCTTTCCTTCTCCTCTTCTGCTTCTATTTATAGTGAGCTTGGGCCTTACTTAGGGGAGATTGACAAGCTGTTGTGGCCTGAGGATGATGATTGGATGGATCAAGTTGGTATGGATGGGACAATTGATACTACTGTCTCCCACTTGTTTCAGGTATGTAGATTTCCCTTAGCTTACTATAAGTTGACTGATTGATATCTTATTTTGCCTTTACTCTTTGTTTTTTGCAAGGTTTGCAGGGGTTATCTGGCTAAAGAAGAAAATTAAGACTCTAATGGCAACGCTAAAGGAAGTAACAGGTCAGAGAAATGACCTTTGGGTGAATTTGTTTGACTAAAAGATTCCAAGAAGGAGTTTGAACAAATTATCTCTGAATTAAGGACTCGGTTGGAGTCCAAGGAGGTTGGTGCCAACAAGCTGAAGGCGACTCTCGGGGAGCTTGATGAGCTGAAAGCTAAGGTAGCCTCATTGGAGAATCGGATGTTGGTGATCGAGTTGGAAGCTGAGATCCAGTGTCGTGGCCAGATGGCTAGTGAGTTCCTAGGTATATTGCGGACCATGAAGAGTTGGAGAAGATGAGAGCTGAGGAGACAACCCAAGCTGAAGGGCTAGCTATTTCTTTTGGTGGCATGACTACTCATGATCCTCTTCTAGATGACTGATTCCTCTTTCGTTCACTTTCTTTGTTGAGGGATGATTGTTTTTGTTCTCAATTATGTACTTCTAGTTGTTTTATGAACTTATGATTTTTCTTTTATCTTGTTGTAAGTTGTCTAGTTGTAGCTTGTATCTGTGTTTTAGAAATATTTAGTTGTTGAATCAAATGTTGGCTAGCTATCTTACTTGTGAAGTAATATTAGTACTTTATTCCCCCCAATCTAAGTATGAAGTCATTCAAGCTATTTATACTTAGATTTGTTATTTCTCTGCTTGTAGTGTTGTCGAGGGAAAAAAATGGTTGTGATAGGGGGTTGTGCTCCATAGAGCTGCCTACATACCCTTTGTAGGGATCAGGCCCAAATGTAGTTCTGACTCCCTGCATGATAGTGTCAGTATGTAGCTTGGATGAATATCTCGTAAGATCATTATCAAAGTAGATGATAGAAGACTAAGTATATATAAGGATGATACTTTTTTAGGTGGACAGTGTTCCAGCTGTTACTGATGTCTCGTCCATCTTGAGTTCGTAGCTTTTACGCTCCATGTCTGACTACCTTAGTGACCAAATAGGGACCTTCCTAGGTTGGGGTTGTTAATAATATAAGTTTTATTAATATATATGGGTAGTTTAGTCTTTTAGCCTCTCATTATTTTGGCTATATATTTTGTTGCTCTTGTACTCTTATTTTCATCTCTTTTGATATAATGAAAACCTAGCTCCCTTTTGATTCTCTCTCAAATCTCCTTTTGTCTATTTTGCAAAATTATCATGGTATCAGAGCAATGTTCTTGAGTATCCTCGATTTGGTTGCGCTAGGATTACAATCTCAGTTTTTAGGAATTTGGCTCTGTCTTTGGCTTTGATTTTGAGGTTTTCGCATCAATCTTGGGGATTTCGCACTTTGTTCTGTCTATTTGGATTTTGATTGTTCGTCATGGCTGGCGCAAAAGATGATTCGCTTCAGTCCATTAATGTGCAATTGAATGGGCAGAATTATTCGTATTGGCATTATGTTATGAAAAAATTTCTGAAAGGGAAACGTGTGTGGGGTTATGTTTCTGGAACTTCCACAAAACCGAAGGACGATAAGGATGAGAGCTTTGCAGAACAGTTGGATCTTTGGGATGCCAACAATTCAAAAATCATCACTTGGATCAACAACTCGTTTCAACAATCAATCGGTATCCAATTGGCGAAATATGAGATGGCGAAGGAAGTTTGGGAGCACTTAGAAAGGTTGTATACACAGTCTAATTTCGCAAAGCAGTATCAGTTGGAGATTGACATTCGGGCCCTTCAACAGAATAGCATGAACGTTCAGGAATTTTATTCTGATATGTCTAATCTATGGGATCAGCTTGCTTTGACTGAATCAGCGGAGTTACGGGCATTTGCCCCTTACATTGCTCGGAGAGACGCACAACGTCTGGTTCAGTTTTTTATGGCTCTTCGAGATGATTTTGAAGGTCTTCGTGGAACAATCCTGCATCGCAGTCCTCTTTCGTCGGTTGATTCGGTGGTTAATGAGTTGTTAGCATAAGAGATTCGCTTGAAGTCTCGTGTTGATAAAGGGGGGCGGAAAAGGGGATTCTTCCTTCTCCGAATCCCTTTGTCTTTGCAGTTCCTCATCGGCCAGCCTCCAACAATCAACACAAGACTCAAGCCAAGGTTGGCTACGACGAATGCAGTTTTTGCAAGCAAAAGGGACATTGGAAGGCTCAATGTCCCAAACTGTTGAACACGGCGCAATCACCGAATCAGTCTCCTCACTGGAAATCTGGCAACTAACCTCATTGACCTCTTCATTCTATGTCTTTGAACATGGCAGCTATTGTTCCACCTGCAGATTCTAGAAGCATTCCTAGTACCTCGATTGATACACTCACAAAGCAGTTTTAGAAGTTCATTGCCTCGCAGCCACATGCCATGTCAGCCTCCTCACACATAGGTTTGCCTTCTAGTAGTACACCAGGTATATCTTCCTCTATATGGGTCCTTGATTCTGGAGCTTCACATCATATGTCACCTAATTCCAATTCCTTCATGTCCATTAAATTAGCACCCTTTGTATCTGTGACAGTCAGAATCCCGTGATCCGTAAGGGGAAAGACCGGGTAAGCTGTGGAATCCCACACCGCCTGGGGAAGGTCAAGTGTGATGATTCTAAGACTGGGGAAAGACCGGGTAAGCTGTGCAATCCCACACCGCCTGGGGAAGGTCAAGTGTGATGATTCTAAGACTGTGTAGGTATGGGACTACACAGTTGAAGAGGGCTTAAATGGATTGATGGGTACTACCTATATCAAGAAGATGCATCTTCTTTTCGGTAGCCCATCACTTGAGAACTCTAAAGTTAAGCATGCTTGACCTGGGGTAATCTAGGGATGGGTGACCTCCTGGGAAGTTTTCCTAGGAAGCATGTGAGTGAGGACAAAGCACGCTGAAAAGACTCGTGTTAGTTTGTAAGGCCAGTCGTCATTCCAGAAAGCAGCCATAGTGACGTGGGGCGTCACAAATGGTATCAAAGCCTTGACCCAACCGGAAGTGTGGCTGACGGGGACGTCGGGCCCATAAGGGGGGCTGATTGTGACAGTCAGAATCCCGTGATCCGTAAGGGGAAAGACCGGGTAAGCTGTGCAATCCCACACCGCCTGGGGAAGGTCAAATGTGATGATTCTAAGACTGTGTAGGTATGGGACTACACAGTTGAAGAGGGCTTAAATGGATTGATGGGTACAACCTATATCAAGAAGATGCATCTTCTTTTCAGTAGCCCATCACTTGAGAACTCCAAAGTTAAGCGTGCTTGACCTGGGGTAATCTAGGGATGGGTGACCTCCTGGGAAGTTTTCCTAGGAAGCATGTGAGTGAGGACAAAGCACGCTGAAAAGACTCGTGTTGGTTTGTAGGGCCAGTCGTCATTCTAGAAAGCAGCCATAGTGACGTGGGGCGTCACAGTATCTGTCATGACCGCTGATGGCACTCCCATGCCATTAGCAGGGATTGGCTCGATTTGCACTCCAAAAATGTCATTCTCTGATGCATATCATATTCCAAATCTTAATTTGAATCTTGTCTGTGTTGGTCAATTATGTGACTCTAGTTTCTCAGTTATTTTCTCTAATTCTTGTTGTTATGTGCAGGATCCTCATTCCAAGAAGTTGATTGGGACAGGCCGTAGGCAGGGGGGCTTTACATTTTAGATGAGTTGAGAGTTCCTGATGTTGCAGCTTCTAGTGTCGATTTGTCTTCATTTAAGTTCGTCTTCGTCTAGTTTTTATTTATGGCATTCTCGTCTTGGACATGTATCTGGTTCACGTTTAAAGTACTTAGCTTCCACAGGAGCATTAGGAAAGTTACAAACCCATGATATTTCATATTGTTATGGTTGCAAATTGGAAAAATTTTCTGCTTTACCTTTTTATAAGAGTGTTTCTGTTTCTCTTGCACCTTTTGATTTGATTCACTCTGATGTGTGGGGGCCATCACCCATTCTAACAAAAGATGGATCACGTTACTATGTCTCTTTTATTGATGATTATACTCATTTTTGTTGGGTCTATCTTATGAAACATCGTTCTGATTTCCTCGCGATTTATCATATGTTTCGTGCTTTTGTTAAAACTCAACATAATGCTATTATCAAATGTTTTCGATGTGATCTAGGTGGTGAATATACCTTCAATCGTTTCTCTGAATTGCTTGCTTTAGATGGTACCTTACATCAAACCTCTTGTACCGATACACCAGAGCAAAATGGGGTTGCCGAAAGAAAACACAGACACATTGTTGAAACTGCTCGTTCTCTCTTATTGTCTGCTTATGTTCCTAGTGAGTTCTGGGGGGAAGCCATTTTGACTGTAGTTCATTCAATCAATATAATTTCATCATCTGTCACTTCAGGTCTGTCTCCCTTTGAAAAACTTTATGGTCACGCTCCTGATTATTCTTCATTGAGAGTCTTTGGTTCCACATGTTTTGTTCTCCGTCCTCATGTTGAACGTAGTAAGCTTACTTCTTGTTCCGCTCTTTGTGTATTTCTTGGTTATGGTGAAGGTCAAAAAGGATATCGATGTTATGATCCTGTTAGTCAAAAACTCTATGTTTCTCGTCATGTTGTGTTTCTTGAGCATATACCTTTCTACTCTATTCCATCGAACACCCTCAATCTACACAAATCTGATCTCACTCGTATTGATCCATTTCATTCTTGTACTGTTGATACTCTTAACTCTGCAGATGTCGGTTCTCAGCTTGTCGAAGTCCCTTCTGTCCTTACTACTGCCCACTACTGCCCAAGATGCTTCTGAGATTGTGGATCCTGCTCCTCCTCCTCGCTACCCTCAAAGAATTCGTAAGTCCACACAGTTACCTGATTTTGTCTACTCCACTTATTCTGATTCTTTCTCTTCTTTTTTGACTTCTATTCACCAACTATCTAAGCCCCCTTCCTATAAAGAGGCTATTCTTGACCCTCTTTGGCAGCAGGCAATGGCTGAAGAACTCTCTGCGTTGTACAAGACAGGTACTTGGGATATTGTTCCTCTTCCTGTGGGGAAGCGTGCTAATGGTTCCCGTTGGGTTTACAAGATCAAGACTAAGTCTGATGGGTCAGTAGAGCGGTACAAAGCTTGTTTGGTTGCTAAAGGCTTTGCTCAGAAGTATGGGATGGATTATGAGGAAACTTTCGCTCCAGTTTCCAAACATACCACTATTCGTACTCTCATTGCTGTTGCGTCTGCTCGACAGTGGTCCATTTCTCAGATGGACGTTAAAAACGCCTTCTTGAACGGGACTCTTCAAGAAGAAGTTTACATGGTTCCTCCACCAGGTGTTCCTCATAATTCAGGAGAAGTTTGCAGATTGAAGAAGGCTCTTTATGGGCTTAAACAAGCTCCCCGAGCCTGGTTTGAAAAATTCTCCATCGTGATTACTTCTCTCGGCTTCCACCCCAGTGCACATGATTCAGCTCTCTTTATTAGGTGTACTTCTTCTGGCCGCACTTTACTCTCTTTATATGTTGATGATATGATTATCACCGGTGATGATGCGAATGGGATAACGGAGTTGAAAATGCACTTGAATCATGAATTTGAGATGAAAGATTTGGGTTCCCTACGGTACTTTTTAGGGATAGAAGTAGCTTACTCTCCTTGTGGCTATCTTCTTTCTTAATCTAAGTACATTGCTGATATTCTCGATCAGGCTCGTCTCTCTGATGCTCGCACTGTTGATACCCCTCTTGAGCTTAATGTCAGGTATTCTTCATCTGATGGTGTTGCCTTGTCAGATCCCTCTCTATATCGCACTCTGGTTGGTAGCTTAGTGTACCTTACTATCACCAGGCCAGACATCGCTTATGTAGTTCACATTGTCAGTCAGTTTGTTGCATCTCCCACTACCGTTCATTGGGCAGATGTGCTTCGTATTCTTCGATATCTTCGGGGAACTCAATTTCAGAGTCTGCTTTTTCCATCTACATCTACTTTAGAGTTACGTGCCTACTCAGATGCAGATTGGGGTGGTGATTGTACTGATCGCAAATCTACCACTGGTTTTTGTATATTTTTGGGAGATTCTCTTATTTCTTGGAAGAGTAAAAAACAAATTGTTGTCTCTCGATCGTCTACAGAAGCAGAATATCGTGCCATGACCTCCACTACCGCTGAAATTGTTTGGTTGCATTGGTTACTTGCTAATATGGGTGTTATTCTCTCAGATCCCACTCCGATGCATTGTGACAATGTTAGTGCTATTCAGATTACTCGCAACTCCGTTTTTCATGAGCGCACGAAACATATTGAGATAGATTGTCATCTTACTCATCACCACTATCGGAATGGGACCATCACTTTACCATTTGTCACTTCCGCTATGCAGATTTCCGACTTGTTTACGAAGGCTCATACTATTTCTCGTTTTCGTTTCTTAGTTAGCAAACTCTCGATGCTTCCCGCAAATGCATCGTGAGTTTGAGGGGGGATGTTAATAATATAAGTTTTATTAATATGTAAGGGTAGTTTAGTCTTTTATCCTCTCATTATTTTGGCTATATATTTTGTTGCTCTCGTACTCTTATTTTCATCGCTTTTGATATAATGAAAACTTAGCCTCCCTTTTGATTCTCTCTCAAATCTTCTTTTGTTTATTTTGCAAAATTATCAGGGGCGAGCTTACCTACTCCCGTTTCCTTAGTGTTTTGGAAAACTCTTTGTAACACCCAATCTCCCACTCTGAATGATCGTGTGCGAATGGTCTTGTTGTAATGTCTTGCTATGTTTTGCTGGTAGGCTGAGACTCTTAAGAATGCTTTCTCCCTTTTCTCATCAATGGTGCCTAGTTCTGAGCATGCATTGGCTTTCATTTGGAAAATCTTATTGTTACGTCATTAGCATTCATTTGGAAAACATTATTGTCTTGTTAAATTTTTAAGTCAAATTTTCTCAAAGTTATCCAAGCATGAGTATAACTTGTTGGTTTGAGTCAGTTCTTACTATGTTTAGCTATTAAGAAGTGATTTTCAGAGTTCTTTTGTGTACTTTCCAAACATGTGATATAAATTGGTTGTTAACACAAATAGTTGAGAGAAATTTCAAGTTTAAAGTTTTTCATTTCTTGGTGAGTTGTAAGAGTTGAGAAAACAACTTTTTGAACTTTTATTGATCATTTGAGTTGGTAAAGTCACATCTTTGGAATTTAAAACATGACATTTACTAGAGGGATATTTTTCATTTAAGAAAAGTCTTTGTAATAAATTTGTGTTCTATTTATTGTATTGTATTTGTAATTTCCTTTTTATCTTTGTGTTGTCTCTTGTCAAAAAAAATTAAAAAAAAATTAAAAAAAAGAAGAAAACAAAAGAAAAAAAATAATAGATAAATGAAAATGAAAAAAAAAAGAGAAAAATAGCAACATTTCCTTCTATTATTTTGTAGTTGTTGAAAAAAAACATATATATTTCTATTACTATTATTTTGTGTAATTGTATTAAAAAAAAATCATTATCATTATAGTTCACTTTCTTATTTATCATTGTTAGTTAGTTGTCATTTTGTTCTTAGAGTCTTCTCATGTAAATCCCAAAGGTTGTTTGTCATTTGAATTCCAATAAGTTGATTTGCCTATCTTGTGATCAATATTTGTTCAAATTGCTTGTCCTAAAAAGTTTATCTTTTCTCATTTGAGCATAAACTGTTACATTTCCAACTCCAAGAGTGTAATCATTCCCATACAAATACTTTCAATGCCTGTGAGGAATTTGGAGTTGAGATTTTTCGATACTATTTGTGTTATGACTTGTGATAAAAAAGAATATGGTTTGGTGCACACACTCACAACTCTGAAATCGCAACTATAGTAGCTTAGATAGTAATTTTTGACTTCTTGCTGATACTTTGAAAATGCTTAGATGGTTTTGCTTGGTTTGACTTGATTATTCAACTTGACAATTTTATTTTTTTCGCTTGAATTGCTAAGGACTAGCAATAAGCTGGTTGGGGGTTGCGATTAGTGCTTAAAAATGACATTTTACTAAGCTTAAAGTTTAAATTAAATTAAATATTAATTAATATTTCCTTAAGATCGGGCGGTCGATCCACAAGGAGGTAACCTAAAATCAAAAGATTGGTAGAAAATAACACAAAAAGTTAGTAACAAGAAATAAATAAAATTGTAAATGAAAAGAGGTTTAAGAGTTTGGTATTGTCTTTTTGATAAAATGAGATAAGTGAAATAAATGTAAGATGTAATCAAGAGTTTGAGAAAATGAGAGGTTTCAAGAATCATCCATATGCTTGTTTAGTTACTTGGTTACTTGATTTACAAAAATACACAAGTAAATAGTTCACATCCCAACATTTACTTCGAAAATCTAACATTAAAGTCCATATATTTTTTTCTAACAAAAGTCCATTTGAGTTATAAAGTTCTTTACTTTAAAAGCACAATGTTAATCTTATGAAAAATCTAAAAATGACAAAATACCCAAGGGCAATAATGCAATAGAAGATTAGACATAAAATTATGTATCAATATTACTTTTACTAATTAGAAGCACATAGAAAGAGCATGACTAATCCTATATACTATTAGCATAAGTAAATAAAATAACAAAATAAAGATAGAGATGAAAGAACATAAATAACTCAGATATATTACATTGAGAACATAGTAAATCAAAGTAGCAAAATAACATCACTAGCATATGGAATCATCCCTAACCTTCCTAGGAAGATTAGGCCATTATGCTCATGATTCTCACAAAATTCTAAGAAGAAAATATGATAAGGAAGTGAGTAGAAATTTTGCAATGGTTTCTTTACTCTAAAAATTACATGCATGTTGTGAAGAAAAAGTCCCTATTTATAGAAGGAGAAAATAACTAAAAAGAAATTAAACAAAATGGGGTTTACAAAATAAATCTGAAACATTAATAATAAAATATGATTTTAAAAAATCAAATCTTATTATTAATATTACCCTAGCTATTTTTGTGTATAGTCAAAATGCCCTTTTTTAAAATACCACAAAAACATGAGCTTTAAAGCTCAAAATGGCAATTTTACAAGGCCCAATACCCACAAAATATGGGTTGAAGGTGGCTGGTGGCAGATGTGGGTTTTGACCCATTCCCAGCCAATGGGAAACTGCCACGTAGGCAGCTGGCTGGGCTTGGAGGAGCTTCAAATGGGCCTGCGGATTGGGGTATTTATGCATTGGGCTGGCTTTTCGTTGGGCTTCAGTGGGCATGCTGGGCTTTCGGCTGAAACATGTTGAAGCTCACGATGAAGGAAGCTGCTGAAAATGGATGGAGTTGGAGGACATGTGGCGCACTGGGAGCAACGGCTGAAGGAAAAGGTTGGGACGTGAGCTGTTGGTGCTGAAAGGAGTTGGGCCTGACTGGTGATGGGCTTCTCCTTTGGATTAGGCCAGCTACTAAGGAAAAAAAAAAGAACACAAATTACTCTTTCAAAAATGCCAACCTTGATTAATTCTTTTCATTTTTTTTCTTTTGCTTTTATTAATGTAAAAATGCAACATAAATTAAATTAAAATTAATATTTTCCATTAAAGAAATATATCAAAATAAATTTAAGGAAATATTAATTAAAATTTAATTTAATTTAACCTTTAAGCTTAGTAAAATGTCATTTTTAAGCACTAATCAAGTTCATGGCACATGTTCTTCTAGTTTTCTATGTTAGTTGTCAACTCATATCTTGTTGTTGGAAATTCACTCTCGGTAGGGATGACTGCTTCCATTCCATAGGCCAATGAAAATGGTGTTTCTCCTGTTGAAGTCTTGGATGTGGTTCGATAAGACCATAGGACTCCCGGTAGCTCTTCTGCCCATCTTCCCTTAGCTTTGTCAAGGCGCTTCTTGATAGTGTTCATGATTGTCTTGTTAGATGACTCTGCTTGTCCGTTTGCTTGGTGATACCTTGGTGTTGAGAAGTTGAGCTTGATGTTCCAAAATTGGAGAAGTCTTGGAAGTTAGAGCTAATGAATTAAGATCTGTTGTATGTTATGATCTCCTTAGGTACCCCGAATCGGCATATCACATTTTTCCAAATGAAGTTCTTCACTTCTTTGTCCCTCACCTGATGTTAGGATTCTGCCTCAATCCATTTACTGAAGTAGTTTGTTATAGCGAGCATGTAGACTTTCTGTCCTGGTGCAGTTGAGAGCTGGCCAACTATGTCCATTCCTCATTTCATGAAAGGCCATGGGGAAGTGATTTCCACCAAGCGTTCTGGAGGCTAATGAGACACTTGAGCAAACCTCTGGCACTTATCACAGAATCTTGCATAGTTGGAGGAGTCATCTCTCATGGTTGGCCAGTAGTACCCTTGTGTTAGGGCTCGGTGTGCCAAGCTTCGCCCTCCGGAATGGTTTCCACACTCCATTTCATGTAACTCAGCCAGTATGTATTTTTCCTCTGCAAGGTTAACGCGTCTTAAATAAGGACCATAAAATGACTATTTATAGAGTTTACCTTGTATGATGATGAAACGAGTTGTTTGAGCCTTGACTCGTCGTGCCTCATTCTTGTCTTCAGGCAGCGTGTCTCTTTCCAGGTACTCTAGTATTGGAGCCATCCACCTTCGATCAGTTGAGATGTTATTGATCAGTTCCTCTTCGCCCTTCCAGACGGCTGGCCACTGAAGATAAACTACTGGTATTTCCTTGTGGTTGGTTGTCTGGATGGATGACCCGAGGTTGGCTAACGTGTCTGCATGACTGTTCTTCCCCCTTGGTACTTGGCTGATGGTGAACTCATCAAATCAAGATTGCAGCTCCTTGGTTTTGTTGAGGTATGTCGTCATTTTTTCATCTCGAGTCTGGTAGCTACCTTGCATCTGGTTGACTACATTATGTAATTCACTAAATACACTGATCCGTCTGATCGCTTTGGCTAGCCCAAGCCCAGCAATCATTGATTTGTATTCTGCTTCATTATTTGTAGCTTTAAATCCTCATCTGGCTGCCTGCTCGATTGATTCGCCCTGAGGGGAGGTCAGGATAAGTCCGAGTCTGCTTCCTCTTATGTTACTTGATCCGTCTACGTGAAGTTTTCAAACATTGGCTGACTGCCCCTCGGTTAGGCACTATAGCTCTTTTTCTGCCTGTGTGTGATTGTTAGGTATAAAATTGGCAATGAAATCAGCTAATACCTGAGACTTTAACGAG
Source organism: Humulus lupulus (assembly GCF_963169125.1). NCBI lineage: Eukaryota > Viridiplantae > Streptophyta > Magnoliopsida > Rosales > Cannabaceae > Humulus > Humulus lupulus. Next base: position 176,909,610 of record NC_084793.1, read on the forward strand.
GTTCATGGTCTATAAGATATGTAATACTCATTGAGCACTATTGCCCACTTGGTTAGTCTGCCTGATAGCTCTGGTTTGTGAAAAATGGTCTTGAGAGGGAATGTAGTCAATATTGTTATCGGGTGGCACTGGAAGTAGGGGCATAGCTTTCTTGCTGTGTGGACGAGTGCCAGCTTTTCCAGCTGAATGTATCGTGTTTCTGTATCAAGCAAATATTTACTTACATAATAAATTGGGAGTTGTTTACCTTCGTCCTCTTTAATCAAAATTGCGCTGACTGTTGTTTCATATACATCCAAATAGATGAACAACAGCACGTGATCTTTTGGTTTGGATAATAGAGACAGACTGGTTAAGTACATTTCAACTTGGTTAGCGCTTCTTCACATTATGTCGTCCACTCAAAGCTTTTGGATGTCCTCAATGTATTAAAGAAGAGGTGATATCATTCTGAAGACTTTGAGATGAATCAGCTGAGTGTAGCGCTACGTCCAGTTAACTTTTGTACGTCTTTTATGCATGTTGGAGAGAGGATCCTTTGGATTGACTCTATTTGTGCCGGGTTAGCCTCGATCCCCCTTTGAGTTACCAGGTATCCAAGGAACTTTCCTGCAGTCACACCAAAATATTATTTAGTTGGATTTAATTTCATGTTATATTTTCTAAGAATATCAAACGATTGTTTTAAATGACCGATGTGGTCCTCTGCAATGAGGGATTTGATGAGCATGTCGTCGATGTAGATTTCCATCGTCTTCCCCAGCAAGTCAGCAAACATTTTGTTGAATAATTGTTGGTAATTTTCCCCTATGTTCTTCTGTCCGAATGGCATAACCTTGTAGTAGAATATGCCCAAATTGGTCATGAAGGTTGTTTTCTCTTGGTTATTTAGGTGCATCGGGATCTGGTTGTATCCTGAGTATGCATCCATAAAGCTAAGGAGTTCATGACCAACTGTGGCGTCTACCAGTATGTCCATGTGTGGCAATGGGAATGAATCCTTAGAACATGCCTTGTTGAGGTATGCGAAGTCGATGCAGACTCGCCATTTTCCTTTCTTTTTTTTCACAATGACTATGTTGGCCAACCAGTCGGGGTAATGCACCTCCCTCACGAACCCGTTATCAATGAGCTTCTGGAATTCTTCATTGATGGCCTTGTTCCTTTTAGGGGTGAATTTTCTTCTTTTTTGTTTCCTTGGTGGGTAGTCTGGGTCAACCTACAGTTCATGAACAATAGTTTCGGGGTCAATTCTAGTCATGTCCGCATGGGACCAAGAAAAACAATCATAATGGGCAGAATGAAAATCAATGAGTTTAGTTCTGATGTCAGGGTCCAATCGTGGTCTGATTTGGACTTTGTGGTCCGGGAAGTCTGGATGGATTTGAACTTCGTCCAGCTCCTCCATGTCTGGTTGGTCTGGCTAGGAATCGGTCAGTCTTTCCTATAGTAGTTGTTATAATTGGGCAGGTTTGGCTTTAATGGTGGTCTGGTAGCACGCCCTTGAGTCCTTCTATTGTCCCCTGATTTCCTTTATTCCTCACTTGGTTGGGAACCTCAACACTTGGTGGTAGGTCAATGGTACGACTTCCATCTCATGTATCCATGATCGGCCTAATATGAAGTTTTAGGTTGAGCGTGAGTCTACCACCAGGAACCTTGTACACAGGTGGACTTCTTTAGCATAGGCATGTAGCTCAATCTCTCCTACCGTGTTCTTTTGTTCTCTGCTAAACCCGATGAGGACGATAGTCTTCTTTATGATCTTTAACTCATCTATCCCCATTTCCCTGAGAGCACTTAAAAACAAAATGTTAACTAAACTATCATTATCAATAAGTATACGTTTAGTAAGACACTGAGCAATGTAAAGTGCAATAACAAGAGCATCGTGATATGGGTTGAGGAGTCTGGTTGACTCTATTGTTGAGAAACTGATGGTTTGGGCTGGTAGGTTGGTGGTACTATTCTTTGTCCCGATGGACTCCCCTTTGATCCAACTGGTCTGCCTAGTATGTCTTTTGGCTATTGAATGGGTGACTCCACTTACTTCAGAGCAACCGATTATTACGTTCACTGTCTGTTCATGAGTAGGTGGCTTTGTGGGGTTACTTCTCTTCGGCTGGCTGACCTGTCTATCTCCTGTTGAAATGTTCGCTTGCCTTTGTCTGTGAGTAGGTCAGTCAGGTGACTACACTTCAATAGGTTGGATACTTCGAGTCTCAAGGAAATGCACTCATATGTCTGGTGACCATGGTCATTGTGGAATTCACACCATTTTGTTTTGTCTCACTGGTCAGCTGGAGTTCTCATCCTTTCAGCCCACTTTACTTTATCCCTGAGTTCTTTTAATACACTAATGGCTTCGGCTGGTGAGATCAAAAGATTATATTCTGGTATCTTTGGTCCATCTCGGAGACTTGTCTCGGAAGACCAATTGTACTCCCTTCTTCTATTCTCTAAGCTGCTAGGATATTGGTATGGCTCGGACCATCTGTCACTCTGTCGTTTGTCCACCCTTGAGTCTCTTCGAGTGTCCTTCCTTGGGGAATAGTGATAATAATTGGCTTCGTCCTCCTCCCACTTAATCTGTGCCCAGACCTTGGTGAGGACGTCTTCCATTGTCTTGTAAGGGTACTTGGTAAGTTCTTTGTATATGTCCGAGTCATAGCGGAGTCATTTGCGGAAGGCTGAGATGATTGTGTCCTGATTGCGATTGGTTAGAGGCACATTCTCTTTGTTGAAGCGGCCTACATAATCTCGTAAAGGCTCACTCCGTCGTTGAACTAAGATGTATAGGTCTTCTACAGACTTTTCAAGCTCCCTTCTACTACCAAACTACTCAACAAAAGTGTCAGTCAATTGTGCAAAAGTATAAATATAATTATTAGGTAAATTAGTACACCACTGGAGGATTGGTCCAATAAGACTAGAACAAAACCCTTACATATGTATGCTCCCCTCATGTCTCATGGGATTGCAACGGTGAACATTATCTGCCTGTATTGAGCGATACGGTCATCGGGGTCAGACGTTCCATCAAACATCTTCATGTGGGGAAGCTGAACTTCTTAGGCATCTCGACCATGGCTGTGTCATGAAAAAAAGTGAGTCAACGTAGCATCTTGCTGCACTCTTTTCAATTGGAGTTGACATTCCAGGAATCTGTTGGATAAGTGCTTCCATCTCAACCAATTTACGAGCCAACTCAGGATCTTGGATCGGAAGTGAGCTGATGGTGGTATGGTGGGCTGGCTCGCTCACGGCTGGATGATACAATCCGATCATCTGCTACTCAAGTATACTCTGGCCAGCTCCAATGATGGTCTGGTTGGCTCCAGTGGCAGGCTGGCTGACACCTGAAATCTGCTGTTGTCCGGGTCCAGTGGCGGGCTGACTGGCTCCTAGAATCTGTTGCTTTCTGGGTCCAGTGGTTGGATGATTGGTTGCTGGCTGACTGGCTCCTAGAACCTGCTGTTGTCCAGCTTCCAAGGGTGGTTAGCTAACTCTTGGAATCTACTATTGTCCGAGCTCAGATGAATGTCCATGTTCAGTCATGGTTCCCCATTTGCATGCATTGACAATAGAATTATGTATATTAGGCATAGCGGGTGGAGTTTGATAATTCCTTACCAAGGATAATGGACTTGTCTGACTCAGTCTATCATTGATAGAGATAGGGGTGAGGCCACCCAAAGGTTGCATTGGGCTGATTGGGCCTCAGAAGCGGGATGGTTGAACCTTGGTAGCCTGAGAGGAGATGGCCTCCATTCGCATGAGCAGGTCACCATTCTCAGCCTCAAGACTCCTCATTTTTTCACGTTCTTCATTCATCTAGGCAGTAAGGGCAGCAAGTTGAGTGGCTAGATCGGGTGTCTCAGTCACATCTGACATGGTTCTCTGAACAAACTCTTGGATCTTTTGTCAATTGTCTAATTGCTAGGGCCCCACAGTGGGTGCCAAATTGTAGATGTGATTTCCTACAATTGAATAAATGGGCACCAGCAACCTGTCAAGAACAAAGAGAGAGAGACAAGAGTTCAATTGGGAGCACCGGTGGGGTGTCAACCAAAGGGACTCTGATGCTCAAGTCAGTCAAATTGTAGTAACAGTTAATCGAAAGTAGTAAAATAATGATGAATGGATGAATAGAAGAACGGTCAAGTTGACGGCAACGGTGATGGCAGAACTTGACAATCGGGTCAGGTTCGGTCAGGATGACTGATTTGACTTGCTTGACTAGATCGCCTCAAGAGATTAGTGCTAGTTAGAGATAATAATCAGAGTAATGGTTATTAGATCCCCCATTGTTAGCCTCTGAGGGCCATCTTTATAGTCGTTTTACTTACCGTTCCAGTTCCGCCTACCTTATCTGTCTGACCCATTCTTAGTGGTTCCCCCTCAATTTTCATGGGAGGGTTGCGTATACCTTGACAGTTTCAAGGTTTCTAACTAACTCAATGTCTCCGGATTTGGGTCCGGATATCCGTTGATCAACCAGATGGGTCATTTGGCATACATGAGTCCATTTATGTTGGGTTGGGCCTGACTAGCTAGTCTGGCTAGCTTGTTGGGCCTGGTTGGCTAGTCTGACTAATTTCATGGATCATGTAGATGGAATTTTCCCACTACACTTATCCGCACCCAAACATTAAGAGATATCCTCCGAGCACCTAAAAAGTTTATGCAAAAACCAGGTGGCAAACATCCTGAAAAGGTCTGTCAAAGAGAGCTCCACAGAAGCCCCTCACGAGAAACATGAAAGACTTGGCACCAAACCTAAAAGAGAACTCAACCTCGGCTTAAATAGAATCATACACATTGAGTTCAACCGACACCCAGAAGCACCATCTGTGCAAATGAGGAAAACAACTTTCTTGTAAGGATTAGGGAGTGAAATCAGGGTAAGAAGAACTAAGAAGTTTGAGGATTTGTCCCTGGCTATGCCAACTAGCGCCTGACTATGAAACTTTAAATCCTTAAAAGGAACTCCACAAGAAACCTTACGAGGATACTAGAAAGTAAAATGTTGTAGTTGTTGGTATTACAAGTGTAAATCAGAGATACACAGTGGAATGAGTCTTTTAAAAATTTAGTAATATCAGTCAGGATCATACATATATAGATATATTAAATCACATACAAATATATTAGAGATTACCTCTTGAAGCCTATCAAGTATCCATGAATCTTTTTGTATAAATCAACAATCTTCCAATCCAGATTCTAAAAGCTCACACCTTGATCTTCCAAACCAATCCTCAAACACACAAGGACGTGTATGGACACATAGGATTCAAATGGTTGATTTAGGACTCTCTAGATGCACTTAACACATGAGATCTAGAGAGGTTTGATTGAGAGATGATGTATTGAATAGTTTTTCAAGTTTAGAAAAACTATTGTTTTCTTTTCAGAGAGAGAGTCTGACAGTCTATGAAAACCACTTCTTGTTCTTAAAAAGCATCGTTTATTTTCAAGTTTATAAAGATAATTAATTATTTTAATTAAAATAAAATTGATCATTTATAACCTATATAATTATTTAATTTAAATCATATTTAAAAAAGAATAATTAAATAAACAAATTATTTGAAATTCAAAATTCAAATCGAATGGATAGGAAATCCATGTGTGTGGTGTCACTCACTATACAATACAATGAGTGGCGTGAGCCACATTAGGGTTTTTCTTAATTTTCTCATTTTTTTTATCTAATTAATATTTAAGACAATAAATTTATCACAAAATAAATATCAGTTAATTCAAAATTAATTTTATCTTAAAATATCAATTTTAAATAAATAAATATCTTATTATAAATAAGATAATTATTAATCTCTCTTTATATTAATCCAAACATGATTAAAATTTATTTTAACATATAGTTTTTCAAAATAAAAACAATATAGTTAAATAATTAATTAATTCATAATTAATCATTTGCCTATAATTATCAAATAATTATTTCATTGCCCTGGAAAATTAATTCACTTGCCATTAAGTCCTTCTCTCTACAAATCTTTCTTTTGACATCCTTATCCTAGACAGTGTAGGACAGAGGTAATCTGGGGACCATGGACCTATAATACGAAGCTCCAATAAACCATATTATTAATAAAACTATTTAATATAATAATATTATTTATTAATTCCATGATTACTCCACTATAAATATGGAATTGCACTCTAAGTATTTATAGAATTATATATACAGAGTTTTCTCTTGTTGTAACGCCTTGGTTACTCCAAGACCGTTATTGTGAGCTTTGAACCATGCTTAACTTGCTAATTGAGTCATTTGGTTATAAATGTGCATCTAGGTGTTATTAACAGGCTAAGGTGAAAAACTCGATCAAAAGGAAAGGATATATTTTATTTAAAACATAAAATTGTTCATGGGCCCATAAAAGCGTTTACAAGTTATTTACAATCCAATATGGTCATTACAATGTAAAATTACAACCCGCCGACCTAAGAAGAAAAAATAGGGTTAACCCTTAGGGCATGTTTGGTTGATGGTAATGGGCCAAAAAGGAAAGGAATGGAATGTTAATGGGCCGAATTCTTTTGTTTGGTTGGAAATAACAAGTTTGGAAAAGAATTCCATTGTAATGCTTATTCCCCCAAACTAACGGAATAACTTTTCCATTTTTGAGTCAGTGGAATTATAATTCCATTCCACTGCTTATCATCATCTCTCTCCATCTGGGTCTTCGTCTTCTTCTCCAACCCTTTGTCACCGACTGAGTTCCTCAGGTACGGCTCCCTTGTATCTGTAACCATCTCTCAATATATTGTTAGGGTTTCTCAATATATGCAATCCGACACAACCATCTCTCATTCTCACTCTCAGCAAGCAACACACCCAGTCGAAGGTAGCTGCTCGTCCCAGTCGGAGGTCCGTGTTAGAGACACTCTTCTCTTCTTCCTCCTGCTTTTCTAATCTGTTGCAGAGGTACTCTCTCTCTATCTCTCTTTCTATGAATTCAGTAAGAGCACCAAATGTTTGATGGAATGCCTCCCTAGCTATCTTCTCCCATTCTGGAGTACCCTCTTGGATCTTTATATGCATGAAAACTGTGTTAGATGTTTAGATTGTAGAAGCTACATAGCTGCTACTTGGTGTTAAAACTGATAGTATGATAGAAATGCGTGAATTGAAACTTTAATATAGTTAGTAGCTTCATGAGGTCATACCTAGGTTGAAATTATTTCACACTAGACGTAGTCATTTTTATCTTCCTCAGCCTCAGGTTCTCCCTCAGGTTCTCAACCTTTTTCATCATCATCTCCAACTCCCAGTTATGGTCTTGTTAGCTTCTTTTTTTGGATGTCGATCATGGGTCTGTTTACTAGAGTCATGTACGATTCTTTGTTCATGTCCTCCTCATTTATTCATTTCATTCCAGTGATTTCCATGTTAAACGCATAGCCTAGGTTGCTAAATTTTCTAATTTGTTTCCAATAAGACGAAAAGTATGGAGAGTTTGCCAGACCAGTTAGTGTGGGATATTTTGAATAGAACTAGAAGAACCACTGATAGAAACTCTGTTTTTTTCTCTTGTAAGCATTTCCACAATTTGGATAACGAACAAAGGCAACCCCTTTGGGTTGGTTGTGGATTAGACCCGATCAATGAATCTTTTAACTTTCACTCTGCAATGGATTTTCTAACTTAACAAAAGTTGGAAAGCAGTAGAGGATGACCAAGGGCTTTCTATTATATCTAATTATTGACTTCCTTTCACTGACCTCACCTTGAGCCACTGCACTCTGACAACTGCTGGCCTGGTTACATGTTTGATGGGTCATCTGGATTTCATACATTATTTTTAGTCCAACTATAAAGTTTGTGATGATCACACTATCTTGTCCATTCGTTTTGGTTTCTATTCACTTGAATAAAATGGGAATACAAACAATTTTCTTATGAGAAAAAATGACCATTAAATAATTTACACATATGTGGGAAGAATTGGGATTGGTATGGACATTATAGAGGAAGAAAAAGAAGACGCCCAAGGTGGTTGTGGATAAGGATTTTTGCCCAAATTGAGAAAGTGGTGAATCAAAGAGGATTTCAGGTCATGCTGGGAATCTAGATCAAAATCAGAGTCTACTGTCTAGCATTGGATTAAGTGGCATGAATGTTCTATTTTAACTTTAATTGGATTAAATCATCTCCTTTTCTCTTTCTCACTCACTCTTCTAGAAATTGAGGGATTAAAAAACACACTTAATATGCTTAGCCTAATTTCAATGCATAAAAGAAACAAGGAGCCCACCTTTCCCACTTTCTCCATCTTCTAAATAACTCAACAAACTTTCAATTTATTACAAATTAGATAGGAAAACATAATCTCTGTCTGTGTTTCTTCTAATATGGGAGGCAAATTTATGATGTAGCAAAAAACTTGTGGTGTTTGATACTGTTCCTAAGGAGGAAGTCAAGAAGCCTGATGTTAAAGCTATTGATATCTCTGATTGAGTGAGTTCGTTTTTGATATTGTGATTATGAGAGTATTATGGCTTTGAGGAGTGCATAGTGTGTGTTTGATTTTATGTTTTGCTAGGAGTTAGTAATGAGTGAAAATATTGTATATGAATATGTTAAATATGTGACTAAATTTGTAATATGCAATACCTATTGTTTTTACTATATCTTTCTTACTTGTTCTATCACTTTTATTTTTAAGTTTGCGATTCTTGAAACAGGAGAACAAATATTAATAAACTAATTTTATAAATCTTCATTCTGTAAAGAGATAAAAGAAAAAAATACATGATAAGGTTTGTGAATAGCCACAATTAAATTAAAATTATGTATATTATCTCACCACCTCTACCATATAGTACTTGAATTTTCATTTTTATTATTCTAGTCATTTTATTCATTAATTAGAGTTAAATATATATATAGTAATCTATTCTTATTTCTTTGTCTAAGTTGTGCCTGTTGTTTATAATCTTCTAGGTGAATAACTGATTGTTGGATTAAAAATTTTATTTGCTTGATTATATTCATTGTAGGATAATGGTTCGTTTAACTGTCAGTGAGAGACAAATTTTGAGAAAGAAGAAGATCATGGCTCTTTATTTGCATTGGATGAATGTGTTGCATGTAGTGCAGTGGTTTTTCAAATTATGGGAAAAAATTATTGTACATGGTATTGAATCAAGCTCTTTGGGAAGACAATTATACATACTTGATGTTTTTGTCAATAGGCAAATTGCGCATCAAATAGCTTATGAGAGTGATGTCATTTGTTTTGATCAACTTAGGATGAATAGGAAAGCATTTAGCAATTTATGCATAATGCTTGAAACTAGGGGTGGGTTAAAAGCATCTAAATACTTGCAAGTAGATGAGCAAGTGGCCATGTTTTTACATGTAATTGCTCATCATGTGAAAAATAGAGTCATTAGATTTCGATTTATGAGATCTGGTGAGACTATTAGCAAGTTTTTTTCACAATGTGTTACATTCAATCATTCGACTACATGGAGCGTTATTGAAAATACCTGAACCGGTTGTTGAAAACTCAACAGATGAAAGGTGGAAATGGTTCAAGGTATATTATATATTACTTGAATTAAAAATCACTACAAATTTTTATTTGTTTGAAATACTAATAAAAAAAGTTTATTTATTATGTGGTAGAATTGCTTAGGGGCACTAGATGGAACTCATATTAGAGTGAGAGTACCTATGGCTGATAAACCAAAATATCGTACTCGAAAAGGTGAAATAGCTACAAATGTCTTAGGTGTATGCTCCCAAGACATGCAATTCATATATGTGTTACCTAGATGGGAAGGCTCTGCAGCAGATGGTAGAGTTTTATGAGATGCCATACGTAGAACAAATGGTTTGTGTGTTCCAAATGGTATGCTTTGTGTTTTAGATTATACATTTTTTTTGGATAAGTCATTTAGGAGACAACTTAATCCTTATCTTTATTTTATTTTAGGTCATTATTACCTTGTAGATGGTGGATATACTAATTGTAAGGGATTTCTTGCTCCATATCGAGGCCAACGCTATCACCTCAACCAATGGGAAGATGGGAATCCTCCCAGAAATCCACAAGAGTTTTTTAATATGGAGCACTCATCTGCTAGGAATGTCATTGAGAGATGTTTTGGTGCAATTAAGAATCGATGGGAAATTCTTAGGAGTCCATCATTCTATCCAATAAAGACTCAAAGCCGAATCATTTTAACATGTTGTTTGCTTCACAATTTTATTAGGAGAGAAATGCCTACTGATAATACTGATATGCATCCAGAGAATGAGAGTGATAGTGGAGACGAAGAAGATAGCATGGATGCTGATGGATCCATAAGAAGTATTGAAGCTTCTGAAGGGTGGACAACATTTAGAAATCATTTAGCACTTGAGATGTATAACGAATGGAGAGAACATAGGAGAGCAAGCTAGTTTTTTTATTTCTTAGATTAAATGCACAATGATTGTCTGGGTTTCTAAATTTGGTTTCACTTGGCTATGCCAATTCATTTGACTGTTTGTGTAATTGACCACCCCAAAAACTTATATCACTTGCTTTGAAATGGAAAATTTATCTTTAAATTTATGTTTTGTTATTGGTGTGTATATCCATTCACTTTTATTTCTTTATTGCTGGCTGTTTGTTTCTTTTTCATTCAACTACAATATTTCAGCTTTAGTTTTTAGTTTTACAGTATTTTGATACCTTATTTCAGCATGGAGACTTCAAAAGGAAGAGGTCCAGGACAAAATAAAAGATTTTGGAGCGAAGATGAAAACAAACACTTGGTTGAAGCACTTATGGAACTGAATAATGAAGGGAAGTTTAAAGCTGAAGGAAATTTCAAGCCAGGTCATCTTAGAGCTCTTGAGATGAAATTAAAGGAGCGGATGCCTGCATGTGATATACAAGCTAAGCCACACATTGAGTCTAGAATGAAGACTCATTTTCAAGTGGTTCATGAAATGTTGACTGGACCATTTTGTAGCGGATTTGGGTGGGACAACGACAGAAAAACTGTTACTGCAGAAAAGTCAGTGTGGGAAGCATATTTGTAGGTACTCAAATAATAGTATTTGGTCTGCCACTTTGCTTATGATGTTAATGGATCCATAAGAATGATTGTTTGCTTATGATGTTGATGGATCCATAACAAGGATGGTTTGCTTATTTATTTGTATCTGATTTTTTTATTTTGTATAAATGCAGAGTCACAGAGAAGCAGCCCCCTTCAAGATCAAGTCATTCCCTTGGTATGATGACTTATGTATGATTTTTGGCAAGGATCATGCAACTGGAAAAAATGCGGAGACTGCAGCAGATGTTGTTGAAGAACTTCAAACTGAAGAAGAAAACACTACTCTTGGAGAAGATGATTTCAACTATGCTAACAATGTGGATGAAGTGCCATCTATGTCTGTTTCAGATGCAACAAGAGGTGCTCAATCTCACACTCAATCAGATGGGTCTTCAAAGAAGAAAAGGAAAACTGTAAATCATGAAGAACTTTCAAATGCACTCACACAATCAACTTGTATTATCGCAAGAGAAATTGAAAAAGCTTCTATTCGTTTGAGTAAAGCTATTGGTGAAGACATGAATGAAAAGCATATGCAACTTGGGAAAGAGTTAGAAAGGACCACTACACTTACCACAGCTCAACGTCATAAGGTAGCTCGCATGATTATGCAAGATAATGCTCTGGTTTCTTACTTTTTCAGTGTCCCAGATAATGAGAAGGATGAATGGGTGAGACTTCTTCTTGATGGCTCTCTCTAAGATCATGTTTAGTCCACTTTGCTTTACTACAATTTGCAGGACAATTTATATTGCCTTTGACATTCAGTAGTATACAAATTATAATCTTTTGGATATGATGTAATGTTTTATGCTCATAATTTTGCAAACTAGATTGTCTTTGAACATAGATCTGAGTAATTGGACATGAATACTTATACTATTTCTAGTGATATTTCATGTGCATGGACAAAGTTTGATCTCAGTAATCAAAAACTCTTTTGATTATTAGAATATAAATATGTTATAATGTTTAGTTTAACATTTTTATGTTATTATATTGTTTTATTTTTAAAAAATATAAAATAGTGTTTAGTGATAATTAAAGTAAATTGTATTTGACATTAAAAAAATACTTCACAAAAATAAATTCTTATTGATAATTTTAATATTTTGTAGTGTTCAAAAGTGGAATTATTATGCTTAAAAAAAGTAGGATTATTAAATATTATTTTGTAAAAAAAGAATATGAAAAAAAAAGTAACGCATTGTTGGTAAATCTATATATATATATATATATTTAGTATGTTTATTTTAATTTATTAATCATATTTTAAGCACTTTGGGTATTTTTGTCCAAAATAAATTTATTCCATTCCATTCCATAGTCAACCAAACATAAGAATAGGTATTCAATCATTGATTCCATTATTCTAACCAAACAACATAATCGCATTACCTTTCTTATTCCATTCTATTACTATTCCTATTCCTATTCCATTGTTTTCATTACCTCCAACCAAACGCCACCTTAGTTCCTCTGAGAAACACCTTGGCCGTGGTGGCCAAGCCGCCGCATATGTACACATCGCCACCTAAGCTCTCCACTCAAGGCTAGGTGAGCTTTTCTTTCCCTTTACCTACACCACATAGCACCCGTGAGCCAAGGCTCAGCAAGAAAACTCATTACAGCATGTATACATTATCAAATGATGATCATGCTAATCGTCCAGGACTTATAACCCTAAACAGATGAGTGGCAGATGTGTAAGTCACTAATGAGGGTTCCGCATCCTTAGCAAATGAGTGACCATGGAGTCACTAGATTAAACCAAATGAGTGACTAATAAGTGAGTCACTAGTGTAAACCAGATGAGTGACCATGGAGTCACTAGTGTGGGTTCCGTACCCTTAGCCATGTGACGGTGCAGTCACCTAGGCCTTTTGGCCCTGGCTCTGAGTGACTAGTCATGGAACTAGACAAGCGCTTTTAGTTTTCATCGAACTTGGGGTCGGTCCCGCATTAATGCTCATGATGAGTCATTCAATGCAGATGTCGATTAGATCTAATCTTTATCAGCTTGCGTTAAACACGCTAAAACTGTTCTTGACTCTTGAGCCAATACCATACGACCAGTGCTCAGTACTACTGTCGAACTTGACTAGTAAGTCACAGCTTCACAGTTACTACTGACACCATTGCCGATTATGACTAATAAGTCAGTGCCATTCACAAGTAAGCAAGATTTGCTAAGCATTTGACATGCAATCAATGTCCACATTTAAACACTCAACATGCCTCATGAATAATCACGCATGTCACATATGGGGTGCAGTTTTCTTACCTCTGATCCGAGCGTGAATAATAAAAGAACGACCCTTAAGAATGATTAGTCCTTTAATCCCTTAGCAATTACCCAGTCATAACCAAGCATGGAATTCCATCAATAAATTGAGTAATAAAAGGTTCCCAGACCAAGACCTAGCCTCCGGGACATCGAATCCTACTAAATCGGGTAGTAGGAACGATCCCAAGGCCTAAGGTTTGAGTTCCCATGATCAAAACACCACTTTTTCCACAAATGCCCTCAAGCACCACGGCCCCACCTCACTGAGCCGCGGCCCGCAGCCTAGACAATGGCGCCAACCTCAAGCACCTGCACCAAGTGTCGTGGCCAGCCTCCCAAGCGCCGGCCCCAAGGCCCTTCAGCACCATCCTTCACCTACACTAAGCTCGGGCCGCAACACCCAAGAACAGGGTTGCGGCCCCACCTGGAAACCCAGCCAAAAACCTCATTTTTCCTCTTTTAAATCCTTCCAAAAACCTACTCAAACATCTCCAAATCCAAAAATCAAAGTTCCCAAACATCTCAATGATCCAAAATCATCAAATCCCGAGACTCAAACAAATTAAAAACTCATCAACACACAAAATCCAAATCAGAGCTTAGAAACTCAAAAACTCAAAACTTAAAGCTTGGATTACCTTTGATTAAGTTGTTTCTCGCTAAATCTTTCGGTTAGAAAGCTTCTAATATTTCCTAGAAACACTATGCCTCAATCCTCGCTTGATTCTGAGACCTAAAACTTAAGTTTCTTTCAAAAATACGACGAACAGTTAAAAGGAATAACAGGAGAAAGAGAAAAGGTGTTTGAACGCAGTTTTTCCTTCTGACAGGTTACTTCAAGCTTAAGTAATCTCAAGTAAATCCTAATGCTCGGGGTCCCAAAAACGTCCCCAGGGCAAAATAGTCAAAACTCCCAGAATTTCCTCCTGATCTCACTAACTCCCAATATATCATCAAATAATCATTCTCATTATCCAATATCCCAATAATTGACCCCCGTTATGAAAAAACCGCTAACTTGCATCCTAAGATCGTCTCATGCCGAATAGCTCGAACATATCCACATAATAATGGGATCTCATCCATAAATCACAAACATGCACCAAAATATACAAATATGCCCTCAACGGGCCAAATTACCAAAATGCCCTTATGATGAAATATGGACCCACATGCATGCATTTAACATCATATAATAATATAACTCACATAATCAAACACATAATCATTTAATAGCATAATAAATCAATTATGGCCCTCCAGACCTACTAATCCAACCATTAAACCTCATTAGGGATTTTGGGGCATTACACTTGTAATCGATTGATATAATCAATAAATGTAGTTATATCCTCCATTTATTGGTTCGTTAATTAGAGTTGGTCAAAATTGCCGTTTTACCCTTCTAATTACCTCTTGATCCTTAAGTACCATTAATTCACTAGAGAATAATTAATCTATAATCAAATTATAGATTTGAGATCAATAACTATTCACTTCCAGAATTAACCCTTAAGGGAACCAGTTTCGATCTGTTAGGAAAGTATGGATTCCATTATCGTAAATAATCTCATTATACTAAGAAACATTAACGAGTGAATAAAAAAAATCAATAAACACAAATAGGAGTTCATGAATACTCAGGATTTAGACTAATCTATAAATTATCATCTATTATGATAAGAATAAAATATTTATGTCAAACAGCAAGTTTATAAAGATAATTAATTCTCATTGGTCATATCATATATAATCTCTATTATATACAACACATTACTAAGATGTCTATCCACATCAGTAATCTGAATCTAAATCACTTGTATCTCGTATGCTTAGTAAACCGCACTAGTAACCATTCATTAAATATTCATTACTTTAATATGTTACTGACTATTTTATTTATTATATATGATTTTAATTCTCTCATTCTTATACAATATCATATTCTCATTAATGAATAAGGAATTTTCTTGATGTTATTATATAATTAATTATAACATTCAAATTTAATAAAATTGTACTTTTATTTAAATAAATAAAATGTCTTTACATGCTGTTAGGGCATTAATCCTAACAGTAGCAAGGTGGAGACTCCACCACAACCTGAAGACAAAGTAAAAGACCCACCTTCAATAAGATACACTATCTTAAAGAATGGGAGAATGACACACCAGAAGAGCCATATATGAGCCAGGGGAGAATACGTCATCTCCCTGACCGAGCAAGCTCTTCTAGACTTAACATGTTCTCGAAGAAGTTGGTGTACAATGCCATATCTTGCCTAACTTTGCAAAAATTTCATTTTTTATGCTTATTTAGGAAAATGCCAATAATAGTCCAAAAGTTCGTAGGGACCTTATTAAAATAATGTAATATGGGCCCAATTGTTTTAAAACCAAGCAAAGTATCTCTATGCAGTTTGTAGAAAATAAATTCAATCCCATTGAATTAAAAATAAAAACAACTAGGCCAATTATTATGCTATGACATTTTTGGATCGTCCCCGTCCACAGGCTCTCCGCGGCATACATACTCATGACTATGGAAACTCCCAGCTCACCATGTGTGTCAAATAGAACCTAACGCCTACCTAAAAGGGGGAAAGTAAGGGGTGAGCTAAAAGCACAATAAGGAAGTACAAACAAATATAAACAACAGGAATTACAACAATTCTATAATTATCATCTTATCTTTAAATGAAACAATAACACACAGTCATTCCATTTCTATACATATACTTTATCTGAAATAAACACAAACAAATAAAGTAAACTACTATGAGAGGAAACCAAGAAACACAACCCTAGGAACTGATCCTCTTATGCCCACTTGGGGCCTATGGTGTGTCCGCCCTGTGAGTTATGCCATACCTTAGTAACTCTTGTGTTGTGTCGCGTACATAACGCTAACAACGTTGTTTCTATGTGTGTCACGTACATAATGCTAACAATGTTATTTTCTATGGTTTGTTGTGTACATAACTTTAACAACGTTGTTTCCCTTTGATGCAATCATACAACAGATCAACATAATACGCATAATAGCTTACCACATAAGGTACTCGTTTTACCTTCAAACATTCAAAACAATACTCATAGAAATCTAGCTAACTTCCTTACCTCAAGTCCAAGCAATAATAAGAGTAGGACAACTTCAAGATGAGCCTAGAATAACAATCAAACAATTATCTTAATATCATGTAAAACATACATGAACGCGTCAAACATATCCCACGTGTTCATGGGTCATGCACACGTGGCACCCATCTTAAACATGTTGCACCACTTTTCTAATCTCTATCATGATTCGTTCACAAAAATCATGCTTGCATTTCTCACATAAAAGTTATGGAAAATAATGTCATTTCACATAACAATCTTGAAGGTCTTCACACGAGGACATTAGACTTACTCAAATAACATATAATTATGTGTAACAATGCATTTGCATGTAACATACATACATGGGAACATTCTTGAAATCTATGTCAAATTTGAAATTATCATTCACTTTAATTCTTGACAATTTTACAAAATTCAACAAACATTTTTAAACTTTATATTTATTACTCATTAATTTCCTAGCATGTTTTCTACCATTCGTCATCTTAAAATCATTCCAAAACACATGCATTAAGACTTAATTCCAAAATCTCATTCAAACTCACAAACTAACCATGGCCTAATTTAACAATAGGCATAAACCTACTTAATAACCAATAATTAATTTTTGAAGCCATATTTAAAAATAATTATTCAACTTTTAATCATGCTTCCAATTTCAACCATAAAATAAGAAACTACACTTTTCTATATTAAAAAATAAACTGTGAATTATTTTTAATTCTCTTTCTAGAACACCAATCACATAAAATCATGATATTCATAATAATTTTTACAAAATTTATTGCTCATTCATATACTATATTCATGGCACAAAATTATTATTACATTCATAAGCTTGTTATTCTCATAACAAAAATCAGCATGTAACTCATTTGTTTTTTTTTTTTTTTTTATCTTTTAAGCATACCAATTCACATAAAATCATAGATTTTTCTTAAAGAAATGAGAAAATAAAACATACAAAATTAATTATTTTCTTCCTTAGCATCTCTTGTGAATATTATGGCATGAAACTCACTCATATTTTTATTCATGCTTGCTAATTACATGCTAACAATAAAATTCAGCAAGCACATAAAATCATACAAAATATCAAACATCACTTATTAATTTTCCAACAACACATAATAGGTCTAACATGCTTCATATACTTTGAACACCTCAATTTCATATATTAAACATGCAAGACTTATCACCATAGTAAAAACAACCTCAAACTAAAATATATATACTCATGGCCGAAACATATATAGTGAAATAACAAAATATACCACAAACTTAACATCTTTCTTACTCAATAATTCAAGATAAAAATAATGAAAGAAAACAAAAACTAAAACCCTTTTTAATCTCCCCTTGGCCAAATTATACATATATCGTATTAATAAAATAATTCTCAAACTTTATCATGTCTTATATCCAACACATCAAAAGAGAAATAATAAAAATAAAACAACCATTGAAACACATTTCTTTCTCTCTTGGTCGAAATCCCTAGCATAGCAACACTTATCAATTTTTAAAAAATTTCAAAATTCAAACCTAGCATGATTCTAAGTTTGAACCTCAACATGCTTGCCATTACAAATCACCAAATCATAGATGATATCATGGCATAAGAACAATAAATGGATTAACACAAAACTATTTCATGCTTCTTATAACCACCAATATCCAATGGTACCAAAACATGTATTCATCGAATTCTCATCTTCTTTTTCAAAACAAAAAAAAAAACCATGGATTCAATTACCAAAAACAAGAGTATCAAAACAACACATATCCATTATACAAAATAACTGCTACAAACAAACATGTGTTTCCATGAAACCTCCAATCACAAAATCATAAAATCAAAGAAAAGAGATAAATAGGTAGAATTTATGTTACCTCCTTGATAGTGTTAAACCACACTAACTATAGGTTAAGCTTTTGATACCTCAAGAACCTAGGTTCAATCAAAACCCAAAAACTAAATCTTAGACTGAAGAAGAGACGAATAGGCTAGAGAATTCAAAAACACAAGATACATCACCTTTGCTCCTCTTAGGTTTCAAATCTTTCTCTCTTTCTCTTCCTTTCTCTTCTTTTTCTGCTCTTCCTCACGAGCTCTCTTTCTCTCTAGGTATTCGAAAGCCACTCTAAGAGCTCTGAATCTCTCTCTTTTTTCTATTGAAGGGCCTAATGGTCGAACCCTAAGTCTATGTGGGAAAAGGGAACTTTCCCAAATAATTTCTGATTATTTTCTTTATCTTTGAATTAAAATAAAATCAAAAGAAAATATGTCAACAAGCTAAATAAGGAAACTAACCTTTTCTCTTCCATTCCCCACACGCCTACACTCCCTCTCTCTCTTTCTCTTGTTTCCCTTTTCTTCAATGTGAACACTATCTCTCTAGAACCTTCTTACTTATGATTGGATTTCTATAACTAGGGAACACCCACATTCCCTTAATCTTGTCTAGGTGTAAGGCCATCCACATAGATGCTTACCATAACTTGACATGCACTTGCACACACACAACTATGCATGTTCTTTTACTTACCATGCACTTACACACACACAATCAAACACACTTGCACTCAAGCACCAAAATTAATAAATAAATCAAACAATTATTCACTTAACATTTAAAATAAACAAAATAAAACAATTAATAAAAAAAAATTGGTGCGCTACACTTTGGGTCAGTTGTTGTACAAAAAAAAATACAAAAGAAAAAGGATGTTGATTGGGTATACGCCAGTGAAAAGTGAAGAGCATCGATTCCCCTAAAGAAGTCACTGAGATCCAGGTCAAGTTTAAACAAGACAAGTGCATGTGCCAAACTATGGACTTGGAGGATATATGACTAGCCCTCATAACCAGTTAGATGTTGGTATTAAATGATCAAATCAAAGGTGCGCAGCAGAATATGTGTGGGCCCATATTAACAAATATTAATACTAGCCAGGATCATATACATATATAAACATTAAATCGCATACAAAACAGATCAGTGATTACCTCTTGTATCCTATCAAGTGTCCTTGAATCTTTTTGTATAAAATCAACGATCTTCCTATCCAGTAATCTTAAAGCTCACACCTTGATCTTCCAGACCAATCCTCAAACACACAAGGACGTGTGTGGACACGTAGGATTCAAAAGGTTGATTTATGTGACTCTCTAGATGTACTCAACACATGAGATCTAGAGAGGTTTAGAATAATTTTCAGGTTTAGAGAAAACTATCGCTTTTTTAGAGAGAGAGAGAGTATATTTTTAATCTCATTTAAAAATAATGAAAGCTTCTTCTGAAAGTCACATACTATCAGGCTTATATAAAAATATTTAATCTAATTAAATCATCTTTATTTTATAAAAATAAAATTCAAATTAAAACTGTTCTGATATTTATATTTAATTATTTATTTAAATCATATTTTAAAAATTGATTTAACAAATTTATTTGAAATTCAAAATTCAAATCCCAGGAATAAAAATCTCTGAGTTAGGTGCCACACACTGTGTTTTACAGTGTGTGTGTCGCCCAACCCTATTAGGGTTTCCCTAATTTTCTCATTTGTTTGTTTAATCAACTTTTAAGACAATATATTTATCCCAACATAAATATCAGTTAATTCAAAATTAATTTTATCTTAAAATATCAATTTTAAATTAAACAAATAATTATCATATTCTAAATAAGATATTTATAATTCTCTCTCTTTATATTAATCCAAACAAAATTAATAAGAATTTTAACCTATAGTTTTTCAAAATAAAAACTATATAGTTAAATAATTAATTAATTCACAATTAATCAATTACCCATAATTATCACATAATTATTTCATTGCCCTGAAAAATTAATTCTTTTGCAATTTAGTCATTCTCTCTACAAATCTTTATTTTGACATCCTTACCATTGACAGTGTAGGACAGAAGTGATCTCGGGACCATGGACCAATAATATGAAGCTTCAATAAACCAAATTATTAATCAAACTCTTTAATGTAATAATTTTATTTATTAATTCCATGATTACTCCACTATAAGTATGGAATTGCACTCTAAGTATTTATAGAATTATATTTACAGAGTTTTCTCTTGTAGTCCATTGATATAATCAATATATGTAGTTTTGTCCTCCATTATTGGTTCGTTAATTAGAGATGGTCAAAATTACCGTTTTACTCTTCTAATTACCTCTTGATCCTAAGTACCATTAATTCACTAGCGAATAATTAATTTATAATCTAATTATAGATTTGAGCTCAATAACTATTCAGTTCTAGAATTAACCCTTAAGGAAACCAATATTCGATTCGTTAGGAAAACATGGATTCCAATATTGTAATTCATGTTCCTATCCATCCATGATATGGAATCTCCAAAACAAAAGTCATTAGCCTCATTATTCTAAGGGTCATTAACGAGTGAATTAAAAGATCCAATAAACACAAACATGAGTTCATGAATACTCAAGATTTAGACTGATCTACAAATAATCATCTATTATGATAAGAACTAAATCTTTATGTCAAACAACAAGTTTATAAGGATAATTAATTCTCATCGGTCATGTCATATATAATCTCTATTATTTACAACACATTTACTAAGATGTATATCCACGTCAGTAATCCGAATCTAGATTACTCACATCTCCTATACTTAGCAAACCGTACTAGTAACTATTCAATAAAGATTATATATTTTAATATGTTATTGACTATTTTATTCATTATATATGATCTTAATTCTCTTGTACTAATACAAGATCATATTCTCATGAATAAATAGGGAATATTCTTGATATTATTATATAATTAATTCAAACAATAATTATAATATTCAAATAAAATAAAATTGTACTTTTATTTAAAACCAATAAAATATATTTACATGATTTTAGGGCATTAATCCTAACATTAGGGACCAGTCGCCTTCCTACCTTGAGAGCGTAAACTTTGGGTCTTCATAAGGTAGAAAGCAGAATCACCACGCAAGGGACAAATGCACCCACCGAGAAGATCGAACCAAAGTACACCCTAAAAAGGAGATCAACAAGGTATCTTAAAAGCAATCTCAATCTCTCGTGTTAGAAGAAGACTACCATAAAATATAAAAACAAAAAACTCTACTAGAATAAGGAAGGCTTTTGATGACCTAAAATAGCATGTCAAAACATCTGCTCACAAAAACAATCATGCACAAAGCCTTAGGGGGCATCTTATAATGGGATCCCAAATAGCAGAACATAAACGTTTGGCCGACTTATAACAGGCGCCTATGGGCCCTGTTTACATGTCACTAAAAAGATGACATATGAACATGCTATCAACCTATAAGAGACGCCTTTGGGCCTTCTCATATATGTTTAACAAGGAGCAGTTACCTGACATGAACTCGACAAACAACAAGGACAAACACAAACCCCTGAAAATGAGCTCCTCGAGCACCTTACACCAACATCTAGGATTCTCATACTGCTATGGCTAACATTCAAAAAGGGGTCCTTCAAGCTCCTCCCCCCCCCCCCCCCCCCCCCCCCCCTTGAGAACCCAAGAGGTGAACCTCTAAAAAATCCCAAAAAAAAAAGTCATCGAAAGTACCTTACATGAAAGATAGAGGATTCATTGTCGTAGTCCGAAGTACTTGACCATGATTAGGCACCTAGCGAGAATTTCATGGGCAATTTCTATACCCAAAATAACAAACTCACTCTCACTTCTATCTTGCGAAGTACTACTTGAATCGTGAAGTAGTCACGTAAGTCCTCGCCCTACCCAAATGAGCACTGTCCTGAAAAACTTAGAGCAAGGGGTTGTCAAAAGACGAGGACCTGCCAAAAGAACTCTTAGAAGGAAGTCTGGTTGATTTTGGACTTTCCTCCTTATCGAGAGCCTACAAGAAGAAAAGCCTTGAGAAGAGGAAGATGCCCTAGCGGAAGGATTAAGAGGTGAAATCGCAGAGGTCCCACGAACATTCTGTAAGATCTCGGTTGACACTCCCCGTCCTCGAGAGAACACTATTGACACATGTCTTCCCCAAAAGTACACTTCTAATGCGACACACTGCCCAAAATCCTTTATGAAACCTTAAAAAGAAATTGACCAAATGTACTTCTTTTGTCCTATTAGTAGGGTAAGGACCTTGATTGTAATTTTACCCTTCTCCTCTTATAAATTTAAGATTAGACGAGAGGGAAAAAGGGTCGAAAAAATGAGAGGGAAAAAAGGGAGAGAATAATCTTTTCATTTCCTCCTTTCACTTAATTAAAAACTCTCGCATAGTTTTCAATATATTTTACCTTATCTACCATTTTTTTGTAATAATCCTTACACACAATATAGTTAGCGAAAAACCAAGTGTTAACCTAAACTATCTCATTCTTTCTCTCTCTTTCACTTCTTCTTCTTCTTCAAGCTTTCTTCCTCGCCAGAGTCTCATGCGTTGAATGGGTAGTAGAAGTTGTGTGTCTTGTAGAGTTTCTTCTTCCTTACTGAATTTTGGTGCATCAAGGTAAGAGATTGGACGCAACGACAGTTGGCTATGAGGCAATATGAAGGCCCTAAGAGGGTCTTTAGGACAGATCTGAGGCTTCTTCCTCACCAGAGTCTGGTGCGCCGAAAAGGGAGTAGAAATCGTGCATCAAGTTGTAGAGCTTACTCTACCTCATCAAAGTTTGGATTTTTGTGGACATATCTAAGGTTGGTTGGGTGTGGAGTTTGAATTAAAAAAAAAACTACGTTTTTGTGAGTTTTGGGCATAATAAGTTGGATAAATTTGTCCATTTTTGTTTGGGAATAGATTGTTGGGTCTTAACCTCAAATTATTGAACATCAATTTAATTTTAGAATAGATTAATTGTGAATCTGGGTTATTGATTAATTAATATTTTTTTCAATTTGAAACTTTAGATTTTAGCTCTATGTTTGAATTTTTAGATTAGATTTTGGAATAGGGATTTGAATATGGAATTTTGAGTTTTTAGGTTTAAAATCTGGGTTTGAAAAAAAATTGTTTTTATTTAAGGTTTAACCAAATTTGGTTTTTCTTCCTTTTTTAAAAAAGGTTTTTTATTAATTAAACTATATTTGTAATAATTATAATTTTTTTATTTTGACTTCGATTATGATTTTTTTACTTCAATTAATTAATTAAATTTTGCTCAAAAAACAAAAAAAATTAAAGGTATTTTATTTATATTTAAAAATATTTTACCAAAATAGTTTAGCAAAATACGAGATATAAAAAAAAAATTAAAACAAAAGGTCTAAACAAATTTTCGTACAAAATACAAGAATCAAAATAGTATAAACCCCAAAAAAAATTAATTAAAAAGATCTTTCGTAAAAGCTAGGGACCCTAACTTCACTTAAAAAACCTTTGAAATTCTATTTTTTTTAAATTAAAATTATTTTTATAATTCCTAATTTACTCCTAAAATATCTTTTTATGTTGATTATCTAAATACTTTAAAAACAACCTTTCATTAGAAATTTTTTTTTTTTTTTGTAGTTATCTAAACAGAAAAAAGAAAAGAAAATCCAAAACTTCTACTTCTACTTGTCTTGCACATTTAGATAAAAAGTAAAAGTCGAAGCCTAGTATATATAGTGGTCGTTTGGTATGAGGAGTTCACAGTTTTCATATTACTGGAAAAGTTGAAGAGGATAATCTGATAGTCTGAAAACTTACATCATTGTGTTTGGTTATGCACTGTAATCTTATTTATGATTCTTGAGAATATCACTTTCTGTGTTTGGTTGTGCATAAGAATCTATTAAGTTTTCATATTTTCATAAAATTAATATAATAATATATTTCATCAAAATAATTTATAAACAATTTTACTCATGAAATATTTTTTAACAAAATTAAAAAAATACATTTATTAAATACTATAATCAAGTATAATTTTTAAAATTACAAAAATACCCTTATTTTATTTTTAATAATATTTTATTTGTTATTTTAAACTAAAGTAATAATATAAAGACTTTACAAATCAATTTCTTTAAATAAACAAATATTATTTATCATTTTATAGTTTGATATATGTATATTTGTTTTTATATTATAAGTTTCAAAAATAAAATAAGTTATTAACTAAAAAATTAATGGTTTAAGATTTTTTTTTAAAAATAATAATAATAATTTTGAAGTGTTTCACATTCCTAGGTATCTGAAAACCACTTGTCAGATGGGTTTCACTTGAACCTAGAATCAGGAAAAATTATAACCCCTTGAGTACAGATTCTCAGGTTAGAAAAACTCAAACCCAATACCAAACATGAAAAAGTATTCAAATTCTCATTCCCGTGTCCAGATTCCTGCATACCAAACAACCCCATAGTACTAACTTTCACTTCTTGTGGCTAAAAAGCCTAACATAATCCTCATTAATCACTCACTTTCTTCGTCAGCATCCTCAAAGTTCAAATGATTCATATTCCTTTCGAGTGGGGGAAGACCATCATCAGAATCAGAAGAGCCCTCGACTTCAGTTCGCGATGACTCCTTTTCTCCTGTACGTAGACCAAATTGTTCAGTAATTATAATTGCTCAAGGAAAAAGTAAACAATCTGTTAAAAAAAATTAGAAGAGGTAAGCATCATGTTTCCAATGTGTTCAATTAGAACTGAGGTTCAGATAACTGATAAGAATGTGGAGGCACCAAAATTTTTTTTTTTTTTTAAAAAAAAATAGAACAGAGTTTTCCAAGGGGCATAATCCAGTAGACGACCAAGCAAAAAGCTGTGTGTGTGTGCTCATAGGTTTCCCACATGAGACACGAGATCCATTGAATGGTCATACCGCCTGAAAATGACTGAAAATTAAATATTAAAATGTCACTACTCAAACTTGTAGATTAGTTCATCATGAGACATAGAATGCTGCCACTAGTATAAAAGGAGAGTTTCTTTTGTTTATTTATTCTTTTTTTTTTTTTTAAAAAAGAGACTGATGTCAAATGTCTTTGACTGACCTCCTCTCAAATTTATTAGGGAGCCTCGCATATGGCGGAGGAAAACAGTAGCAACAAAAGACAATTATAAAGGTCCTAAGAAACATAATCCTTTCAATACATAAAATAGTACAAATAACCATCAATTTCCTAAGCCAAGTACTTAGAGTCTTGACAACCAATACCTTCTACTTCTACAGGAGCTTTTGGGACCTCTCTTTGTTGTGAAAGCCAAGCATTCTGAACTGAAATAATTGAAGCACTGTTTTCACATTCAGAATATGCCTTTAGAAGTTCCCTGCATATCGAGTCATGGAAATATAAGAAAGCAAGTGTCATTTACAGTTAGTTACATTGGAAGTAGTAATGAATCATAAGCTGAACAATCAAAAGCATATGAACACACAATTCTGAGAGTTCATAATTTACTAGTCTTGTACTTTGCACTTGTGGTTTGCATATTATATCCTCCATTTTTCAACAAATCTTTTGCATTTTGAACAAGTACCTAGGTTTCAATAAAATATCATTGGCATTTAACAGAAAATGAAATGGTAAAAATAAATGAACCAAAACATACCGGTTGAGGGACAGGAAAGCATGACCCCATTTAAATTTTCCAAGAAGCGAATTTGCAGTTTCCTCTTCCCCACTGCAAAACCAAATAATTGAAACTACGAACAATGATTCCCATATTGGTCTCTAAAATTGAACCTATTAAACCCTTAGACCAAGCAGAAAAATACATTAAAAAAGCATTAGAAGAGCAGCCATCCAGAGTCTTATTCCAATCACCAAGCAAACTAAGCCTAATGTCATTAAGCAAGTTGAAAGGAAATCTAATGATTGCTTGAGCAATTGGTTTGGTAAACAGTTAAAGCCCAATAACTACATCCTACCATACAAAGCTTGTCCAAACCCGAAAGTGGTTTGTAACAGCTTCCATATATATTATGAAAGATGGACCAAATGAGAGCTGAATGCAATGCTTTAGGTCCTATATTCAATGACTAAATTAGTTAGCAACTATTACTAAAGCATGCATCTGCACCATGTAAAATATAGTGAGTCTAAATTTCACATGTAGCAACCAAAGATATACTTATCAGTAAGCAAGACAAAAAAAAATTATATATATATATATATTGATACCATATGACTAAAGCTGCTGATAATGCCTCCACACAAGACAGTTGACATGGTCGACCATAATTTATAGGATTTGCTGCTACTAGCCATGGCACTGCAATAGATTGAAATCTTGCATTCAAAGAACTCGCTAAGAGAAAATAATTAAATATAACATTACAATGCTCAATGCCCTTATGCCCATCATCTACAACTGGTGAAAAATAAGACCATGATATAGATGCAACAGTGAATAAGGACAATTTTCAAGGCTAGAAGATGTGTACTTGGATGTTTCAAATAAGACGACCACTAGCATTAGTAGTCAATATTATCACTAATTTTTTAGATAAAAAATATTAACTGCCTACATAATTAGCACGAACAATATAGTTTACAATAGTATGTATAGCAAAACAGTTTTTGCCATTTTACAACTTTAAACAACAGTACAGAACAGAAGCAAGTTAAGGAGTTGAGTATCAAAGTTAGACAATGTGTAAATGCTGATAACTAGATGAAATGGACAAGTGAACATAATGGAAATTTATGAAATATATCATGTATGAAGTAAATGTGACATGTTAGTCGAGAATTCTACAACTTTAGACCATAATGAATGAAGGAAGTTCTATTAGAGTCTCTAACACCAAAGGCTTTTTCTTGTTATATATATATACACACACATCATTTTTTATAAATGTTTGGTTGAGAGTAATGGAATGGAACCATTCCATTCCTTTGTTTGGTTACTTTATAATGCATTGGATTGTCATTCCAATGGAATGGCTTCACCACTTTGAAGTGGTTATTTCATTCAAAAGTGAAAGGAAAGGCCATTTCAATACACAAATAAAAAAAATTATTAATTTTTTAATTAATTTTGTTTTACTCTATTAAATTTTATTCCTATTCCTTTGTTAATCTTTTCAATAAAGAAAAATTATTTCAAGTTAAAGTTGCATACAACAATCCGCAACTACTAAGAAAATCAAAGCTCCTACATAGGCGAGGTGCACTACAACGCAGCTTCACAAACGGTACTTCACCCAAGCGTGCCCATGAGCAATCCACAACAGCTAGTCCTTTTCTATTGATTAAACTATAATCTTCTCTTGAGACACACTGCGTTCCAACTGGACTGCCAAAGGAAAAACCAAAATTATTGAAGACATAGTAATAAAAATACTAGCATGTGTAATTTCATATAACTGCAAACAGCTAAATGAGTAATAAGAGGTGTTGCAACATGATATTAATGATTTTATTATAAGGCATCAACTAATGAAAGGAATTTATCCATGTTTTTTAATCTAATATGCAAAGAAAATCACATAATTAAAGAGTATAATGTTCAGTTAAAAGAAAAAAAATATGAGGCAATAATCAAGAAAAAAAAGCATGTCAGTTAATATGGAGAAACAGGACAATTAGCTTCATATACCTTAAAACAATGCCTCCAAATCCACTGTTAACACGTAACTCCTGCACAAAATAGTTCAAATGTCTGATAAAATGCTTAACAAGACGCATATCCACACTAATGAAACATTTTGATAAATCCCAACAAAGCAACAGGTAGGTGATCAAATCTAATTTAACAGAGACCAAAATTGGTAAAATAAAAATCAACTCGGTCCTCCAAAAATTAGAACTCAAAAACACAGTTGTCTCTCAATTTTTAAATAACGAAGTCATTTATGATGTATAAACTTAGTTATAACAGAATGCACTCATTCAGATGAATGATGCTTACATAATTATACTCCAGATCAATATTTTTTTAGCAGAATACTATGACTTTAGAGCTCTATACAACCCATTAGATATCTTCTACCTAAGTCACTTCAACTCATGTAGCTCGTCCACATGGTGCTGCCACATAACTCTAAATGTTATTTCCAAAAAAATATAATTAAAAAAGGATTTTGTCATCCATTAATGTTAGAACAACTCGTTTTTCTCCCCACATCAATGGCTTCCAGGTTCCATGGTTGTTCCATCAGCAGTTACATTTGTTCAGGCACGAAAAATTGAAACCACACTTTAATTTTCTCAATTCACTCTCAGTGTTTTTCTTCCCTCAAACCTTCATATTATCTCTTCGTTATCAACTCTCAAAAACCCACTTAAAACAACAATACCCCCACCTGGCCATTCCCGTCCCCAATATTCATTTCTCATCTCTCCAATGGTTGGGACTTTTTACACTTGCTAGAGTTTTTCTTTTACTTATCTGCAGAGCTCTGTAGTTTCAAATTTTGATTTTGGCAATACAAACTTTTTTTTTTTTGGTATGTGGCTAAACCAAAACAACAAGGGTATTTAGCTCTATCATTTTCTCCCTGAAACTCAAGCATTTTGTTGAGTGGAATGGGTTCGGTTATCCAGAGTGAGTGCTTTAGGAGGAAGTTCCTGGATTTTTCAACTTTACTGCTCCACAATAATAATGGATCAAGCAACTTCTCTATTGTAAGATCAAGAAGAAAATTGATCCATTAAGTGTTTGAGAAAGAAAATTACTGAGAGAACACAAGAAAATGATGGAAAACAAATAGAGAATGTGATCCAACAACTTAAATCGGATATATTTTTTTAGTGAGGCCTGCTTGATTAAAAAACACACATCGGCTCATAAAACAACACGAGTTCATGTTAGAGTTTCCAAAAAAAACAAAAAAAAAGAAGATAATTCTTGCCTAAATTTGGACTTAATGTTTTAGAGAAACAATATCTGCCCATAGTTAACCAGAAACTTACTTTGATTAAGCCAAATCTTGAAAGCTTACGTCCTGTACATTTTTTTGAATCACACTGCCCAAAATCCTGTATCAACACCGTAGAGTTTAAGTTGAGTATAATGTTCTAAAATCCTACTTCACTCAACAACTAACTAATCATGCTTACCTACCAATTAAAATTCAATAGAGAAGCAGAAAGATATTAATTTATAATTACAAGCAACAACATTGCAAAACATAAATTTCCAAATGTTTCAATTACATTAATCATTATAGCCCTGTATAACAATTCAACAGTATGATAGCTGACCAAACATTTTTTGTTTTTTCATAACACCTTAACAACAAATAGAAGATTGCTCACAACGCCAACATGCAAGTATATACAGAAGAACGCATACCCACATCGCAAGTTTGATTTTGGGACCGGCTGGCTCTTCTTCAGTTGCTGCAGCTACAATATATTTAGCAGGCACCAAAATTAAAAATCTCATACCTCAGCGGCAATATGTCGAATATGTTATAGGCAATTGACAAACCAACACAACAACAACAACCCAAAAACAAAAAGGCGCAAGGTTAAAATATGTTCACCTTGATCGGACTGTGGGAACTCATCGTCACTGGAAACAGTAAGAGAAACAAGTGACACGACATTGACAATGATTGACGAACCAAAGAGATAAGAAAGTGGGTCTGGAACAATGAAATTTTCACTTACAGTGGAAGCTGATTACGGTTCCGGCTGCCTTCCCCACGATGAGAATTTTGGCTATTGAATCGCCTTGGCTTGTTGTGACCCATTCTTTCTTTTCTTTTGCTCTCAACTGACTAACACCTCTATATTAATATTAGGCTATTTTCGCACTCTCCAGGAACTGCCGGTGATACACTGGAGGACTTGCGTCCGCAGGGCACTTATGAGCGAGCGGCTCAAAGATGAATCAATGACACAAAATAGTATTTTTATAAAGATTGTATTAGAATGTGATATTTTTCTAAATTTTGCATTAAATTATGAGAAAACTTGAACAATACCTATTTTAATTACATATATGTATTTAAATAATTTATTTTTGAGAAATTTACACTTCACATCATTTTTTACAATTTAATTACAAAAATATCGTACACAATTTAATTTACATAAATATTATTAATATAGTATCATTGTTAGTTTTTTTTTTTCATGGTACCGTTTCTCTCTCTCTTTTCTCTCCGCCTTGTTTCCCTCTTTTTTTTTTTTTTTTTAAGTTTCTTAGATTCTCTCTCTTCCCCTTAATTTCAAAAATCTTTTCCGATCATACCGCTAGTTAGCTGGGCTCAAGAGTGATATCATCGCGACCGACTCTTCAAGATGATCGTTTTGATATGTGAGAAGCATATATTTTTTCGTCATCGCCAGAGAAGATGACTAGAATAAAAAGCAATATTTTAGTTTCTTTTTTATATCATGTTAACTAAAAAGTAACTAAATTTTAAACTTAACAAAATTGAATACACTAAAATTTGTATTATTATTTTACATTTAAAAGATGGCATATGGTATTCTAAATAAGTTTAAAGTTATTTAAAAATATTTCGAGTAACTTTTTTAAAATAAATTCTTTAGGATATTGTTTGGTAACTGTTGACACGATTTTTCACCAACAGTGTATTAATAAATAATAAGGACAGATTAGTGTTTAATGGTAAACTGTAATGAAAATAACAAGAACTCACTCAAGAACACATAATTTTTACGTGGTTCAGTAGTTAAAATCCACCTAGTTCACGAGTCAATATTATTAATGTTTCTCTCTCTCTATGTTGACAGAGTTTCGGTATTACAGAATCATCGTCCCCTTTCCTGTCCAACATTCCCAGTATTTATAAGGGAATTCCATGGACAAGTTTGGGTAATCGCGTGAGTCAATCACGCATTTACATAATGTCTATATTCAATACAAATAATTCTCATTTATATTGGGATACGATTTGATAATAGAATAAATATGTTCCTGCTATCTCGGATAATAAATATGACAGCTTGGTCATGAATTAGCGTATAAACAAATCCCGAATCTTTGGGGATCCTTTAATATGCATTATATCTGAATCACCATGAGCTGCATATTTCTCATGAGCTTGTGCTCTGACAGCTATCAAACCCCGAGCTAGCGCTTTGACATCTATCTTATTCTTAGTTCGTGGTAAAGTCAGGACGCCTAACACTAGGTCTGACCATTATGAATCTCGAGTTGTCCACATGGATAACAATCAGATATCCTACTTGGTTATTTTTCCACGTATTTATCTGCCAGCTATACCCGAGCTGAGTGAATGAACTCGTGCTAAAATTAGGGTACAAAATTTGCCCCCCAAGCTCCTGCTCGTGTTTGATATCATCATTTTCTGACCTACACAGTAGGGGTGTTTAGACTTCTGCTACATAAATCCATGCTTGCCTACTACTCGAGTACTGGACATGTGGTCTATTGCAGTTGACGTCTGTTTAGGTTTCAAGGACTGCAATAATTGTCTTGTCAACTTTTTGCCGCCATGTGATCTGTTTAACCCTGGCCCTTGGATCTCGAATTAACCCCATCGAACGGTCTAGGTCAAATTCCGTGGTTTACATATAAATAGGGTGATTAGTCTCAAACCTCACCACCTTTGCATTCAAAAATGACCCTTTTTCAAATTTTCAAACTTCCTTCTTCTTCCCCAGACCCAGAATTGTTCATCGTGCCTAGATACTCAGAAGCTTTCCAGGAGCTTTTTGTGATCCGAATCTACATCCTCAAATCACCGAACACATTTCTTGTAAGTATCTCCATTCTTCATGATCCAAAGGAACTTATTTTTCCTTTTTTTTTAAGCAATGTTCATCGTTCGACATTGTTAGGCTTTTTATGAATGCCAATAGGGAATAGGTTTCGACTTTAGGCTCCATAAGTGAAACCGAATATGTTTTTACAAAGAAAAAAAAAAGTATCCATAAAACTGGATAAATTTCTGGGTTAATCTGGGGTAGTTCTAATGACAAATAGGTTTAGAGAATACCTGTTTGGGGCATAGAAATCGTAAGGTCTCTAGGTTTAATACCAGGTAGCTTAAGGGTTACAGTTCCTTATGCGGTTTTGCACTAAACCGCTTTATAGAGGAAAGTAGTGGCCTGACATTTCTGACAGACGGATTCCTAAATATCAGGAGATTGTTAAGAAACCGAGGCGCGTAGCCTAGGATATTGTGTGGCATCACGCAATGGGGCTAAGGCTAACTTTAGCTCGTATAACGAAAATAACCCATTTCATCCTTCGTACCTTACTAACTAGGTCGCTTTGTCGTCAGGCGATCTAATGGCACCTCCCAAGAAGAAATCTGCGAGCTCATCTACCCAACGCAAAGACAAAGGAAAGTAGGTCGCCCCTGACTCTCCTATTCCGCACTTCGATCCAGTAGTGGAGAAAGAAGTTCCCGTCGACCCCAACGCATTCTTCGAGGCCGAGCACATAATCTCGAAAATCAAGACTCGAGGGAAGGTGAATAAAATCCTATTAAGTCACAACATCGAGATGGGAGCTTGTGGTCTCCTCGCCTGACCTGCATTCAAAGGGGAAAGGAGTTATGCCCCTTTCCAAGATGACTACGCGGCCTGGAGCGATGAGCATCTGAAGGTTGGTGCCTTCCTTCCCTTGGACCAGTATTTTGTAGATTTCTTAAACTACGTAAAACTGGCTCCTTTCCAGCTCCCCCCAAATTCATATAGACTTTTGGCAGGGCTGAAATATCTGTTCTTGAGGCACGAGTGGGAGGTCCCCTCTCCAGCAGATATTTTATTCTTTTTCTGTCTCAAAGCAAGCTCCGACCAGAGAGGACGCGGTGACGGGTTTTACTACCTCACGTGATTTCCCAGCTCCGCCTCCGTCATCGAGCTTTCCAGCCATCTAAACGACTATAAAAGATTTATTCTTTATGTCGAATGGCTTCAAGAATTGCGAACACCAATACTTCAACCTACCTCGTAAGTCTTCTACCTTTGCAAATTCAGCTCGTGAATTTTTATATATATTTTTTTGTAACACGTCCTGATTGAGTTTGTTTTTTGTGCAGCCATATTTGCCAGGACAGAAAAATCCATGACCCTCGGGGGCCAGTATGAGAAATTGTCCAGACTTCCCCCCAGGGAAAAAGATTATCACCAGGTCGTGAATGACGCCACGATGTTGGCCTACAAGTTGATCGGCGATGGTCAGACACTGGCCCTGAGGACCCGAGCTCCCCTTCTGGTGATCCCCGAGCTTCCCTCCTCTTAAGAGGCTTTACCAACTGCTGAGGATACCGACAAAGAAGAGGCTAGGTGCCTCTCGTCTGGAAAAGACGGGCTCTCGAAGCCGATCAAAGACCTGATCCTGACTGAGCTGCTTTTGGGGCAGTAGCCGGCCCCTCTGGCCATGGTAACCCATACCCTTTTAAGAGTTAGACCGGGCTGCTGCTAGTTTTAGGTTAATACGTTTTAACCCCAACCAGCTAGTTAGTCGCCATCCCACTGACCTGGACCTAAATGTAACTCTCCTTCAATGCGTAGACCGTTTAGTAGTACGTTATGACTATAGTTATCCCAAACACACCATTGTAGTTGACAACACGCTGAACTTTAGATCTTTTATCTTTGAGGAGTACAGAACCAACCTTAGGACTTGGCCTTCTCTGCTCCAGGGAGCATTTGCTCCTGGGTTTAGGCAGTATGTAGACGAATCCAGCCCCGAGGAGGGACCTGAACCCCCTAGGATCTTAGAGATTATATCCTTAGATTCCCCCTCTCCTCCGTTAATCCCAGGGCTGGAGGTCGTGCCTAGCCCGACTCATACACCCAAGCTGGTGATAATAGATTCTTCCCCAAGGTCGGAGGGTAGGATCTTTATTTCCCCTTTTTTCTTTATAAATTCCTTTGAAATATAACTTTTGTGAATTAACTCCCTTTGTTATTTTCAGGCAAAGAGATGGAATCGACAGGAGCTCCCGACCTGAGGACTACCTTTCAGGCTAGAAAGTTCGGAGCGGGCCCCGTCGTAAAGAGGCCCAGAGTGACGAATAAGGCCATCCCTAAAATGGGGATAGTACAAAATCCTCCTCTAAGGGTAAAGACACGAGCTCCTCTCAAGAGCCAGCTCCGGTGACTACTGTCGTCGTTGAGCAAGTTCCTCCTCCTCCTCCTTAACACGTGCCTCCACCTCCCAAAGTAATTCAAGCTGAGGCCCCCATCGTCCGAATACCGGTGGAGCCCCAGGACCTGGAAAAGGTCCCCGAGGTCTTTTGGGGTATAGTGTATGAGACAACAACTCATATGGTGGGCCACACATATAAAGCCAGTGTGAGGGACCTGAGGGCCATAGAGGAGCGCTGCCCGGAGGACATCCTCAAATCTACCATGGGAATGAACCTCACTGTGAGTCCTTCTCCTATATTTTTTTTTTGGTTTAATGTGTTATTCCCTTTTTTTTTATTTGAACTTGTTTTGTTATTCTGCAGTCCATCCTGGCCCAATACCAAAGCATAGCTCATGCTAAGGCTAGAAACAAAGAGATCCAAGCTGAGCTGGCCACTGCCAAAGAAGGTGAGCAAGTCGCCAAAGCTGCCTTGACAACTGCTCAGTAGAATGAGCATGCTGCTAAGTCTGCTCTTATCACTTCCCAAGAAAGCGAGCAGGCTGCAAAAACCGCACTATCCGCCTCCCAAGCCCAGGTCACAGAGGCAAACCATCGTGCTGAATAGCTCCAAGTCGAGAATGATGAGCTCAAAGTGAAACTACTCGAGACCGAAGTTAAAGCCAATGAGGAGGCGGCAACGTCATCATCAGCCATGGCGGAGATGCTTTACCATTGCTGGGCTTTCAACCAGAATGGGAACTTCTCCTTTATGGAGCCCGAGTTATGGGATCCGTACCTTGCTAAATTCAAGGCTCGATTCTTGCAAGAACCCTCAGAGACTGGTGAGGCTTCCGGAGTAGCGGAGGGAGATGATGAGGAGGTCACTTCGGCGGGCCGAGCTGATGGAGCCCAATGATCTCATGTATGATTTTCTTTGTAATTGTCTAACAATCTTTTGATATTAAACAATTGCCTTCGGGCTTATCTTCTCATGTGACAATTTAGCTCGAGGTTATTTCTCCTCGATGTGACAATATATTTGTTTGTTTTATTTCAATATATATCTAACTTGTGATCTAGTTCAATATATATCTAATTTATTATTTTCTCATGTTATATGAATCCTTAGACTCTTGTACATTCAAAATTTCAGGGATCGAATTTTAGATCGAGATAGATTTTCTCAAACTTGGTTATGTCAAAGTTTTTGTTCGCTTATTTATGTCGTAAATGTTAAGACTCCGGCCTCGAACCTGGTTATATCCAGGGTTTTTAATGATTTAAACTTAGTTCGCGCTAGGTTTATTGAAAACTCGAGCTTTAAAAAGCCCTTGAATAATCAAATTTTCCAAATTTATAAGTTTCGGACCTGGTTACATCCAGGGTTTTAGATGATTTAAACTTAGTTCGTGCTAGGTTTATTGAAAACTCGAGCTTTAAAAAGCCATTGAATAATCAATTTTTCCAAGCTTCTAAATTTCAGACCTAGTTACATCCAGGGTTTTAGATGATTTAAACTTAGTTCGCGCTAGATTTATTGAAAACTCGAGCTTTAAAAAGCCATTGAATAATCAATTTTTCCAAGCTTCTAAGTTTTTAATCTTATCTGAGTAGGCTTAATTTTTCCAACCTCGGTTATGTGCCCCCCAAGTAACCAGAATGTATAAACTTTCTTGGTTGCTTTTACAAATATGAGAACACGAGCTTGCAATAATAACACTAAGAAATGGTTATTTAACAATCCATCTATTATTTAATCGAAATGGATTTTATAAATAAGCCTTACATTGATGGTGGCACTATTGATAATACTTTTCCAACTGCAGAGTATTCCAGGTCCGTAGGACTACTTCCCCATTCAGTCGAGCTATCTTGAAAGTTCCCTTATGCAAGACTTTTATGATCTGGTATAGTCCCTCCCAGTTTGGGTCTAGTACACCATCCTTGGGGTCTTTATTTTCCAAAAAGACCCTTCGGAGAACTAGGTCGCCCAATCCAAATGTGTGCCCCTTAACTTTAGAATTGAAATAGCGAGTGATTTTTTATTGATAATGGACGAGCTGTAACTGTGATTCCTCTCATTTTTCTTCGATCAGATCGAGAGATTCGTTAAGTAGCCCATCATTTTGTTCTTGATTAAATGTCCTTTGCCTGTGAGTAGCTACCATGGCTTAGATTGGAAGCATGGTCTCGCTTCCAAAAGTTAAGGAAAAATGAGTATGCCCCGTGGAGGTCCTGTGAGAAGTTCGATAGGCCCAAAGTACTTGCGGGAGCTGTTCGGGCCATAGTCCTTTGGCTTTGTCTAACCTCTTCTTCAGGCTCACCTTAAGGGTTTTGTTTACAACCTTGACCTACCCGTTGGCTTGTGGGTAAGCTACCGATGAGAAACTCTATGTGATGCCATATTTTTCACAGAAGTCAGTGAAGAGATCACTATCGAATTGCGTTCCGTTGTTTGACATAATTTTCTTAGGAAGTTCAAATCGACATATAATATTCTTCACCATGAAGTCCAGAACTCTTTTTGATGTGATGGTTGCCAGAGGCTCGGCTTCTGCCCACTTCGTGAAGTAATCGATCGCCACCACTGCATATCAAACTCCTCCCTTTCCCATAGGTAGGGAACCTATTAGGTCGATTCCCCATGTTGCAAATGGCCACGGGGATGAAATCATCGTTAGCTCGACTGGAGCAGCTCAGGCAACTATGGAGAAATGCTGGCTTTTGTCGCACTTCTAAACATACGAGATCGGGTCTTTTGTTAAAGTGGGCCAAAAATAGCCCTGTCTCAGTATCTTTAGTGCCAGGTTTTGCCCCCCAGCATGATCTCCACAAAAGCCTTCGTGTATTTCTTGTAAAATGGTTTTGGCTTCCTCGGGCAGAACGCATCGCAGGAGAGGCAATAAATGACCACGCCAATATACGATTCCATCTACTATTACGTACTGTTGAGCTTGAAAGAGTATTTTTCTCGCGTATTTTCTATCATCAGGTAACTTTCCAGTTGTGAGGTATTCCATTATGGGAGTCATCCAGGTTGGTCTTATGTCGATCATTCCGACCTCTATCACTTCTCCTATCACACTCGGGCTCTCTAAGAATTCCACCGGCGCTACATTCAATGTATCAGCCTCTTTTGTGGTAGCAAGTTGTGCCAAAGCATCAACGTTAGAATTCTGCTCGCGAGGTATCTATTCAACAGAGCTGTACTCAAAATTGGACAGTTCTCCCTTTACTTTAGTTAGGTAGGCTGCCATCTTGGTACCTCGAGCTTGATACTCTCCCAATACCTGATTGACCACGAGTTGGGAATCGCTATTGTTGACTGTTTTTTTGGCCAACTGATGCGGAGTCAAACAATTTATTAGAGAGCTTTCATTCAGACAATCAATGAACCATAAATAAGCCAAGAACCTAATAACTATGAGTAATGAATGATAAAAGACACCATAAATTATAGAGGTTCGACCCCAAAGATTGGTAATGACCTACATCCTCTTAGATTTGTATTAATCTTGAAGGTTTACACAAGATCACAAGGGATTACAAGTGGATTTCTATGTGTAAAAGACAATACAGTATGGTAGAATCACTTCTAAGTACCAAGCCAGGATGCTCGATATGTTTCTGGTGCTGGCTGGTAGGCTGTTCTTTGTGTGTCTCCCCCCCTGACAGGCTGGTTGGTATATTCCCGATGCTAGTTGGTAGGCTCAAGATCCCCTCTCCACTATGGTGGAAATTTTGTATTTATCCTCTCCCTTTTTCCCCAGGGTTGCACCTTAGCATATCTGATGGAAAATATCCCTTTCTTCTCGCAGGTGGTTGCTGTCTTATTTGTTAGGAGGTTTGACCGAGTCTTCAGGGCTGTTAGGCGCTCTTTGCAGGTGGTTGGGCGATTCTTGCGGAGTGCTAACAGAGAATTTAACTGCTTTCATCCGAGCAGGTATACCAGGTTTCCTGGAGAGCATACCGAGCAACCTCTTTTTAGGTAAGCATACCGCGCAGCTGCTTTCCTGGTGAGCATACCGCGCAGTAATTGTTATTCATTTTTCAAGTGTATTTCGACTAGTCTGCCTGTCGTACTGACCAGCAAGTTTTTTGGTGGTCCTGCTGAGCAGCTGAGCCTCTAGAGATAGTATGTCGAGCAGTAACTTATCGTATACCTTGCAGGTATACACTGACCAACCTGTCGGGGGGTCTGCCCAGTCTACTCCACATGTCCAAGTTTAGTGCCACGTTAGATTTGCCAATTTTTGGGATAACAGCTATATCATTGGATAGCTTTCGCCTTGAGCTCTCTTGCCACCCTCAGCCTTGCTAGTAAGGCCTCATATTCTACTTCGTTGTTGAATGCCTCAAATCTGAATCTTAGAGCTGTATGAAATCG
Source organism: Humulus lupulus (assembly GCF_963169125.1). NCBI lineage: Eukaryota > Viridiplantae > Streptophyta > Magnoliopsida > Rosales > Cannabaceae > Humulus > Humulus lupulus. The sequence continues at coordinate 176,948,461 of NC_084793.1, forward strand.
ATGCCCTTCTGGTGAGATTAAAATGATCGCAGCTCCAGATCCGTTCTTGTTTGACGATCCGTCAATGATGATTTTCCATAATTCCTGCACCGACTCCCTCAAGAGCTCCTCTTGAAAACCGGTGCATTCAACCATAAAATCAGCAAGGGCCTAACTCTTGATTGAGGTCTGTGGCGTGTACAATATCTCGAACTGGCTAAGTTTGATGGCCCATTTTAAAAGACTTTCCGACATTTCAGGTTTTTGCAAAACCTGCCTTAAAGGTTGGTCGGTTAAGACATTGATTGAATGGAACTGGAAATATGGTCGGAGCTTTCTAGAAACCAATATCAGACATAATGCCAGCTTCTATATCAGTGGGTATCGTGACTCGACTCCAAGAAGTCTCTTGCTTACATAATATACTGGTTTTTGAGCACAGTCTTCTTCTCGAAATAACACGGCACTGACTGCATTCTCTGTCACGGCCAAATAAAGGAACAGTGATTCTCCAGACATAGGTTTAGATAATACCGGGGGCTCGGCCAGGTGCGTTTTTAGGTCGTGGAATGTCTGTTTGCACTCCTCGGTCCACTCAAATTTCTTGTTTCCTCTAGGCAAGTTGTAGAATGGCAAACACTTGTTAGTGGATTTTGAAATGAATCGATTCAAAGTCGCCACCCTTCCAGTTAGCCTTGACATTCTTCAACCCGAAGGGCATAACTTTATAACAGTATACGACATGCTCGGTCATGAAGCTAGTATGTTCCTCGTCCGCAGGATTCATTGCAATCTGGTTATATCCAGAATACGTGTCCATGAAGGACATGAGCTTGTGACCTACTGTGGCATCTACCAACTGGTCAATCCTAGGCAGTGGGAAACAATCCTTGGGACAAGCTTTATTTAGATCGGAGAAGTCGATACAGGTTCTCCATTTCCCGTTTGGCTTTGGGATCAGCACGGGATTGGTAACCCAGATCGGGTACTTTGCTTCCTAGATAAACCCACATTTTAATAACCGAGCTACTTCTTCCTCAAGGGCTTCAACTTGGACCGTTCCCAAACGTCTCTGTTTTTGGGATTTTGCAGGCACATTCTTGTCCAAATTTAAGGTGTGCACTATTAAATTCAGACTTATTCCCACCATATCTTCATGCGACCAAGCGAAGACGTCCAGGTTTTTCTGTAAGAAATCAACCAGGTCCCTCTTCCCTTTGTCGTCAAGATTCTTTCCAATCTCTACGACTCTTGAAGCTTCTTTAAGGTCGATGTTTACTTCCTCGAGCTCTTCTATGGCTTTGAGCTCTGATCTGTCTTCACCTACCCGTGGGTCAATGTCGTCGAATTGTTGTTGAGGTTCTTCCATCCCATGAGTAACTTCTACTCCTTGGAGCTCCTCATCTCCATTGTTTATGACCATCGCTTGTTGTCTGGATTGTGATTTTCCCTTCATAGAAATGTTGTAGCATTCCCTGGTAGTGAGCTGATTGCCTCTAACTGTGCATATTCCCGCCGCTGAGGGGAATTTCATTGCCAGGAGGCGGATAGAGGTTATGACTTCAAATTCCATCAGCACAGGTCGACCCAAAATCGCATTGGATACAGCCGCCAATCGATTACCACGAACTCAAGTAATTTAGAAACAGTTCGTGACTCTTCTCCCAATGTTACCACCAATCTAATCATCCCGATGCTAATCCCTCACCCAAAAACCCGTATAGAGTCATCGAGGTCACCTTTAAATCAGTTACGGATAACCCCATTTTTTCCAGGGTGGACCTGAAAAGTAGATTCACATAGCTCCCATTATCCACTAGTGTTCTTCGAACCCTTCGATTTGCAAGCTAAACGGTTACCACCAACGGATCATTATGTGAGAATTGGACATGGCTAGCATCCTCTTCTATGAAAATGATTGGTTGCTTTTCCAATCACTGTTGTTTTGATAACCATTGCTTCGAGACAAACTCCACCCCGTTATGAGACTTCAGTTCGTTAATGTACCTCTTTTGGGCCCTGCTGCTCGCGCTCGCCAAATGAGGTCCTCCCGAGATGGTGGTTATATCTCCCCCCACTATCAGAGGAGGGTCAACCTGATTAGCTTGAGCTCCAGGTTGGCTTGTCAGAGCTTTTGGGACAGGTAGCGGGGCCTGCCCAGCGGGATGACTCGGATTCACCCAATTTCGGGTGTACTGAGCCAAAGGTCCTGCCTTAATGAGAGTTTCAATCTCATCCTTCAGCTGTCGGCAATCATTAGTGTTATGACCGATGTCGTTGTGGAATCGGCAGAATTTTGAGGGATCTCTCTTTGCCCTCTGGTTATTCAATGGTTTTGGCTTCTTCCATGGAAGGCGACTAGAATTGGCTAGAAAAATGTGCTCACGTGTGTCTATTAAGTCGGTATATGTGGCGTAGATAGGCTTGAACTTTTATGCATGCTTTTTTTCTTCGTACAGCTCTGGTCGGGTTCACCATTCCCTTTTCTTTTGTTATCCCCCGTTGGTTATTCTGGGTAACAGTTTGGGCCGTAATTGCCATATCCGTTATCGCTCCAACAGGTTGGAGAGGGGTTTGGCTGGTTCCTGTAATAGAAGCTTACGCCTCCTCAAGATTTATCCACTCTTGAGTCTGAGATAAGAATTCATCTATGCTCTTAACTCCTTTTCTTTGGAGTTCCTGCCATAGGACGCCCCCGGCGAGGATTCATATCCTCATTGCCATGAGTTTGGAGCTGTCATCAACATCCCTAGCTCATGCAGCAACATTGGAAAATATACGCAGATATGCCTTCAACGTCTCACCAGGTTGTTGCTTTACGTTGGCCAATGAGTTAGCCTCAACTCGAGCTGCTTGTGAAGCTCATAATGCTTTTTTGAAGTCAGAAGAAAACTTTTTCCACGAGCTTATGGAATGCCTCTTGTATTGTTTAAACCATTGTCTAGCTGGACCGACCAGAGTTGCAGGGAACAAAATACACCTTAGATCGAGCCCGACATTGTGAGCCATCATCATGGTGTTAAACATTCCGAGGTGATCTGACGGGTCTCCATCTCCATCAAGGTGTGGCATTCTAAAGCCAACCGAATATGTGGCCACCGCAATATTTGGAGCGAAAGGTTCGAGCTCCTCATCTGAGTTGCAATCGTCCTTTTCTTTTCCAGAAAAAAGCCTATTCATTTGCTCTTCCATCAAATCTAGTCTTTTGAGGGTTTGGTTCCTAGTCCCTAGGTTACCTGGGGGCTGTTCAACAGCTCCCATCCTATCGTATGTTGTTGATGAGTTATTGTCCCTCCAAGCTCGAGCTTGGTTTTGCGGGGTGTTCTCATTATCGCGTACTATGGACAGACCTCCCTCTTGTCGAGTATAGCTAGCATCTTCATCCCGAGTTGGATACCTTTTTTGTGAGTTCAGACGATCGCGCAAATCAGGTTGCGGGTCATATTGAGGGCACTGTGCTGAACTCAAATGGTTCTTTAGGTTACTCTTGGACCTACCGCTATGATGGCTTTTAGTCCTGTAACTCCTGTTTGCGAAGCTTACAACTCGCGGCTGGGGCCGAGGACCTAGATTTTCGACACGTGTTTGTGGGACATAAGTATTGGCAGATGGGGGAGGATTTCTCCTACTGTCTCCATGAGCTGGAATATCCAATTGAGGATGAGGTGGTGTTGGATGTATTATAGATGACGGGGGAAGCTTTATTGGTGAGGCTATCCTCGTTCCATCAGGACGGACTAAATTAGCCCGCCTCTATTCTACTCCAATTTCTCTAGTTCTCTGTGCCTGGTGATTCGATCGTGACGTAGGAGGATTTGTTGGATCATTTTGTCTTCGTGAGCCTGTCCCAGCCCCTCCTCGTGGATTATCATGGGCATTCCTAGGGACTTGTGAAGAAGGCACCGAACTTGGGGTTGCAGTCCTAACCGACCGACTAACATGCTGACTGTAACGTCCCAAATTTGCTAATAAGGCTTAGGGCCTTGATTAGCGTGCTTGGAGGGAAATAATTGATTTATTATGTTAATATGTGAATTTGATGAGTATGTGATTAGAAATGCATGTTTAGGTGAATTAAATATGCATGTGGGCCCCATTTGGTTGCTAGGGGCATATTTGTAATTTTATCCCACTGAGGGCATAAATGCAATATCTGTGTATATTGTGATTGACACCACGTGTGAGTGGTGATTTAATTGTGTTGCACGATTTGAGACGATCCTAGGGAGCAGTTTAGCTAGAAAGTCACAACGGGGTCAAATACCCAGCTAGGGAGGAGCCTAGGGGTATTTCAGGTATTTAACATGAGTTTGAGATTTATTAAGTATCAGGTAGTAATTTAAAAATGATTTGAGTATGCCGGGATTAACGGTGATTCTTAGGTGTACTCGAGGACTTAAGCGGGATGTGTCGAAAGACTAAACTACCCTTGGTGATATTTGAGGACTTAGGTTAACTTAAGGGGGGCAATTAGGACTCAAGCCCTCTAGCAAACGCAGCCTAGCGCTGTAGCACTCCCAACCTAGCGCTACAGCGCTACAACCAGAACATGCAAAGTTCTGGGTTTTTCCCATCAAACTTTCCCGAGCCAATGCTCCAAAAACCCACTCCAATCATCAACCAAACTCAAAATTGAGCCCACAACTCACTATATCTCATCCAAAACAACCTAATAATACCCAAAACCTAGCTAAGAACCCCATCAACCACAGGAATCAAAGTTGAGCTTGAAGCTCAAGAGCACCATCTAAAATCCAGAAATCCCAGACAGTTAAGGCCAGAAATTGTTACCTCAAATGGATGAATCTGACCCTAGGTTGCCCTTAGTGCCCTTCCAAGCTTTAACTCCTCCAATTCCCAAGCTTAAGTCCTTAAACTTCATCCGAAATCCAAACTCATAAATCATCCTAAAAAAAACTCAACAAACTCAGTTAAACCTTAAACCTTACCTCAACTTGGAAGCTAATTCCAGCTGAACTCCTTAGTTACTCCAAGGATCAAAGCCCCAAAGCCGAGCCTAGAATTCCTTTTGAGTTCTCAGCTTCAAAATCCTCAAGGGAGAGTGAGAGAGAGAACAAATCGTGAGGGAGAGAGAGAGGTGAGCTGAGTGCTTCTGCTTTCTTCTTTTTCCTCCTCTACTTCTACTACTTTCTACTAAAGTCTAAAGAAAAACTGAGTATATTAGTTATCTTTCCTAATAACCAAAAGAATCTTTTACCCTCCCAATTAAAACTATGTCTTTTAATCAACCTAAGGGTATTTTGGTCATTTGCCCCCAATTCCCGCTAATTCCGCAAGTATCCCTAATATTTACCACTTAAATCTCGTCAATTAATTAATCACCCAACATTTTTTCCCAATGTCTAATAGTCTCCAATATATTTCCTAAATTCCCAAAAATAACCCCAGGCTCCCCCGAGCTGAGTATAAATCCCCGTCATGACTAATTTGCCAAACCGCTCACTAGGATCGTCTCGAGCCATAAGCTGCAAATACATCCACATAATAATGTGGTCTCAACAATTTACCACAAATAATCACATTTATGCCCTCAACGGGCCAAAATCACAACTATGCCCTTGTAAGCTAAACAGGGCCCACATGCATATCTAATACTCATAAACATGCATTTCACATATCCATATAATTATATAATCATGCTTATCACATAATCATGCATTTAATAATTTAAATCACACATATACCAATTATGCCCTCTCGGCATGCTAATCAAGGCCTTAAGCCTTATTAGCGATTTTATGTCGTTACATGCATATTCTGTTAGGAGTGTGTCCTAAAAGCATGTAAAGACATTTGTTTTTCTGTGAATAAATAAATACGATGGTTTATTATTATTGTCATATTTAGATTGTTAAATTATTGTTTGAATAATTTTATAAATATCAGAAAAATCCCATATTCATTATTGAGGATGTGATCGTGTATTAGTACGAGAGAATTAAGATCACATGAATGAATAAAAATAGTCAACAACAACAAATTAAAGTAATTGTATTCTTTAATTGGAGTTGTAAGTACGGTTTACTGAGTATCATAATGATATAAATAATCTAGATTCGGATTATTGATGTGGAAAGACATCTCGGTAAAGGTGTTTTATATAATATGATTATATATGACATGGACCTATATGAATTAGAGTCTTTATCCAAAAACCATTTAATAATAAAGGCTTGTAATTCATATCATAACTGATGATCATTTATAGATCAACCTAAATCATGAGTGTTCATGAACTCATGTTCATGTTTATTAAATCTTTTGATTCATTCGTTAAGGTCTCTTCAAAGAATGAGGCTAATGACTTTTGTTTTGGAGATTTAATATCATGGATGGCTGGGAACATGTATCAACAATACGGAATCTAATCTTTCCTAACGGATCGTATATTAGTTCCCTTAAGGGTTAATTCTGGAACTGAATGATTTTGAGCTCAAATCTATAATTAGATTATAGATTAATTATTCACTAGTGAATTAATGGTACTTAAGGAATAAGAAGTAAATTAGAAAGGTAAAATGGTAAATCTTCCATTCTAATTTATGAACTAATTAATTAGATGGTTAAACTATTGTAAGATGGTTATATCAATGGACGACTTAAGAAAAAGATTTCTGTAAAAGTATATCTATAACATAAAGAGTGCAATTATGAATTTATAGTGGAGTAATATCAGAATTAATAAATTAACTATTATAATTAAAAAGTTTAATTATTTAGTTTCAATTTATTGGAGCTTAATGTTATAGGTCCATGGTCCCCGAAATGGCTCAAACAATCACTGTCAAAGGCAAATATAAAAAATGGGCAAAAAGGACTTATGTGATAAGTAAAATATTTTTCTATGTATCAAACATAATTATTGTTTAATTATGTGTAATTAATTAATTAAGAATTAATTAATTATTTGATTTAACAAAAATATAATTAACTTTGAATTAATTTATTTTTGGTATTTAAATAATAATAAAAATTGGGAAAAATCACATGCCATCACAGGCATGTGGTACAAGTGTGGCACAGTGCACATGCACTGTGCTACACGCATAAGAGAGTTTACTCAGTCTCTTGATTCCACAATTTTAGTTATTTAAATATTAAATAAATAATGAGATATTTTAATATGATTAAAATATTATTATTTAAACAAAAATCTCATAACTGATAAGTTATTTTGAATTTGTTTAAAATAACAAATATTTTAATATATTGGATATTATTAAATATTGGATATCAGTTTTTTCACAGAACGTAACTTTTCAGGGATAGAAAAATATCTAGGAATCTCTCTCAGAGAAAGAGAACAGTGACAAAAATAAAGTCATTGTTCTTCACAAAAACCTAGGTCCAAACTTTATCAGATCTCATATGCTGAGAACATCTGATAAAAAGTTTATTGCCTATTATTTGTATAGCGAGCCCACACTCGTTCTTTGTGTGCCTGAGAACATTTTGGAAGATCTTGGTGTGAGATCTCGAGGATTTAGCCATACGAAAAGATAGCAGCAAGGAAGGACCTAAGGTAATTTTTCTGTTCATGTCCTTGATTCAATATATATATGCATGTGAAGAAGTAGATCTAGAAATCTTATGGGATTAATCTAACAATTTGATTGTTGTTCTGATGCGCATAATCTCTGATTTGATCAATAAAACCAACATATTCTTTATGTCCTTGGGAACTGTCCACTCGTCCTTGTTGCCAATTGGGTAATTGTTTCTTTATACGACTCCCTCCACATCTTAGTAGTGTAGAATGGGGAACACAGTGAGTAAATGTAACGCCCTGGATAGCCAGGACCGCTACACCGTGTACTTATAAAAGTGCAAGACTTGCTAATCAAGTCATTAATTTAGAAACGTGTCACTAAACACATATGAGCTAGGGTTAAAAAGGTTTTGGTCTCAAAAGTTTCATTTTATATAATTATGCAGTTATATACATGGGATCCCAAAAGAAGTAGAGTTTAAAAGTCGGATTACAGACTCCCCAAAAATACAGACAGCTGTCAGCCATACTAAGGCAAAATGAACAAAATCTGGGTCTCGCGTCCCCGCCTAAACCTCAACCGTGTCGGTTGAGTAGCTGGCCATGTACATTCCGCTCGTAGAGCTCTCCTAATCAAGGTTGATCAAGTTTGCCCTTGCCTTTACCTGCACCACATAACACCTGTGAACCAAGGCCCAGCAAGAAAACATGTGCAACACAAGCAGCAATAACAGATAACAACTCAACAAGCATGAACTCTCATCATATAATCCACATTAATCAATCAGCATAAATTCAGAATCATGGATACAATCAAACACTTATAACATTCATATCACATAATAATTAGGGCCGACGACTTAGGTCGCACCCTCTGTTTAACCCACTGACTCCGGCCCGCTTAAACCGAGCTAAGTGCATATTAAGTTGTCCTTAGATACCAGTGGCCAAGCCGCGCCCTGTGCGCTAGTGTAACCCTTGGCACCCTTAGGCCGTTGGTTCACTAAATAGCTTGCATGGCATAATACCATATTTTCAAGCATACACAATAGGGAACCCTTAGTCCCATTACATACATTCAACCAGGTGCAGTTCTCTTACCTTTAATCTTTGCGGTTACTGATTACGAGCAACGCTCCTCAAGCACGATCCGTTCCTGAGACCTAGCTTTTATCACCTAGTCACAACCAAGGTATAGGGTTCCATTAATATTCAAATAAGGGTTTTCGGATACAAAACTAACTTTCGGGAATTCGAATTCCACCAAGCACGGTGGTGAAATCGATCCCGAGCATTCTAGACCACATGCCCATGCCTGAGATCCCCAAATGTTCAAGTGTGCACCCAAGGGCTGCAGCCCTTGAAGCTTAGTCGTGGCCCTGCCCTCAAAACAGAACCAAGGGCATGCCTGAAAGAAGACACGCGTCGCGACCCTTGCCTTGGGCGCCGCGACACTCACCCTTGGTCGAGCCCTCCTGACTCATCTTCATCCTAGGGCCGCAGTGCTCTAGAACAGAGCCGCGACCCTTCCCTTCGAGCCCAGGAAACCCACCATTTCCAACATCTAAACCTCATCCAAAGCCATCCCAAAGCTCCCCAATTCAAAACCCTTTAATCACAATACCTTTATTATGATTCTAACAACACATCCCAATAGAAATACAACCCAAAAACCCACTAGAATCCCATTTCCAATTTCTGAAACTCAAGAACTTCAAACACTCAAACCAACCAATCAAACTCAGATTGAAACCTCTAAATCACGAATTGAGACTTACCTTTTCTGCTGAACCACTTCTCCAAGCCAAATACAAGCTAATTCCCAAGCTTTCCTCCTTAATTCTGCCCTTAAACATCAAAACCACAATTATCTCAATACCCAGCCAAAACCTAGAATTTCTAACCACAGAAAAGGAAATTCAGTGCTTACCTTAGTCTTGATTAAGTTCTTGACTGATTCTTGAGCTAAGCCTCTAAATCACTTCTGAATTCCTCTGAGTTCCCAGTTCAAATTCCAACAAATTCCTTTGTTTACTTCTTATGTTTTCCTTGAGAGAGAATAGAGAGACAAGGCTGAGAATAAAGGTCGGTTTAATTTTCTGTCTACTATTTTCTATTTCTTTAGCCTAATCTTATCCCATTAAGTCAATCTCGAGGCTCAGGGTGCCGGAAACGTCCCCGAGGGCAAAATGGTAAAATTCCCCAATATTCCCGCCTAGACTTCCTAACCTCAAATATATCTTCATATATTTATTTTCATAACCCGATAGTCTAAATAACTACCCGATACCCAAAATACCCCTGACTTATCCAAAGTCAACTGTTAAGCCCTGTTGTGACTTTTCCCCGCTTACTAGCCCTAAGATCGCCTCGAGTCGTGCTATGCAAACCTACCCACATAATAATGTGGTTCTCACATTACCATATATATATCACATTAATACCAATATAATCATACAAGCATTATTAATCATGTAATTATGCATGTAAATTAATATATTCATGCAAACCATATTTAACCCAATTATGCCCTCACGACACACTAATCAATGCCCTTAAGCCTCATTAGCGAATTTGGGGTCGTTACAGTAAATGGTATCATCGCGGTTGATTGTTGCAGCCACTGCATGAACACAAGGTATCCCTATAATCTGAAACATGCCACATGAGCATGATTTGGTCATCAAATTCACCTCACCATCACCATCTAGGTCTACCACATGAAATTCGAACTGTCCAAGAGCGTGGACTTTCAAGTACCTTACATCAGCTGCAATACCTGCCAAATCTTTCTCCATTAGTGGTGATAATTTGGATGTGCACTTCTCTACCTCATCATGGCGCCCAGCAAACCATGACTGAAGTGTGAAATGAATGAATTCCACAAAAGTAGTGACTGGGAAGGTTCTTGCGTCTCTAGTTTTGTTTGAAGCTTTCAGCATAGTTACTTGTCATTATATTGTATCGATTCCCAAGAAAGTAAGCACGAATCCACCTATAAAAGCCAATACCCTTGAGATATTAACCTATGGCAGGATCTATTTGCTTTATATTGTTAAAAAACCTATGAAATTTTGACTTCCGAAATGCATATGCGGCATTCCACATCTCCGTGTGACAATGATCAGTCTTGAACTTAGCGATTACATTCATACTTATATGATGGTAGCATGCACCATGGTAGGCATCCGGGAAGACGACCTTAAGACCATGAATAATGCTAACATGCCTGTTTGACACAAAAGCCAGATTATCAGCAACTCCAATGACTTCCTTCAATTTCATCATGAAATACTTCCAGGAATTGTGATTCTCACTGTCCACCAACACGAACACAATTGGATAAATGTGGCTATTCGCATCCAATGCAACAACACACAACATGTGGCCACCATACCTCGTCTTTAAGAAAGTGCCATCACCACATATCATAGGACGACATAATGTAAATCCCCTTCTACAAACTCCAAGTGAGAAGAAGCAGTAAAGAAAGCGATCATCCTTTGTGACAAAATTGGTTATTGTACCTGGATTCTTTTGTTGCAACATGTGCAAGTAAGAAGGTAACTTGGAGTATGATTCTTCAGGTGTCCCCTTGACATAACCGAGTGCCTTCTCTCTGCATATCCATGCCTTCATATAACTCATATCAATCCCAAAAGATTTCTTCATATCCTCTTTTATGTTGTTTTCCATGTAGCTAGTGACATCAGTAGCATATTTGTTCTTGATAAGGTGCCCAATGACCCAAGGTGCTGCTTGACGATGGTCTTTCTGTTGCACTTCTAGTGAGCACGTATGTACATTATTGTAAACAGTGATCTCAAACATGGAAGACCGTGCTAATTTTTCCCCCTTAATATCCAACCACAGTCAGGATTCTCGCAGGTGATATACCACACATCAGTACCAGACTTCTTCTCCACAAACTCAAAACTATTCTTCATTGCGAAGAGAGCCGCTTTGGTTTTCAAATCCATCTTGTTCTCAAAAGTCTTCCTAAGGTGTATTTCTCCCAATGGTGCACCGGAATAGGAGGTATGTGATCAAGTAGAGGCCATAATATATTTTTTTTGTAAACATGGGAGCACTCCATCTCCTGTTGAAAATATTGGAACGTTCCCTGTAATGTTATCTTCTGTTCCACCAGGATGACTAGAGCTTGGTCCCAGGTGTCCGGAGTCCTTGACTTGGTAGGTTCTCCCGTGTGATAGGACGTACTATGTAACGCCCTGGTTACTCCAAGACCATTACTGTGGACTTTAAACAGTGCTTAACTCGCTAAACGAGTCATTTGGTTATAAACGTTCATCTAGGTGTCATTAATAGGCTAAGGTGAAAAATCTTGATTAAAAGGAATGGATATATTTTATTTAAAACATTAAATTGTGCATGGTCCCATAAAAGTGTTTACAAAGTTATTTACAATAAAAAATGGTCATTATAGTGTAAAAATTACAACCCGCCGACCTAAGTGGCAAAAATAGGTTCCTCTGAGAAACACATTGGCCGAGGTGGTCAAGCAGCTGCATATATATACGTCGCCACCTAAGCTTTCCACTCAAGGCTAGGTGAACTTTTCTTTCCCTTTACCTGCACCATATAGCACCTGTGAGCCAAGGCTCAACAAGAAAACTTATTACTACATGTACACAATATCAATAAATCGTTATGGGGCTTGCAGCCCTAATCAGATGATGACTAATAAGTCATTATGGGGTAGATAACTAATAAGTCTCTTTGGGTAGATGACTAATAAGTCAGTCTCTAATTAGATGACTATTAAGCCATTCTCTGAAATAGATGACTAATAAGTCACTCCCTGAATAGATGGCTAATAAGTCGCTCTCTAGGGCTCTGCACCCGAAGCCATGTGACGTTCAGTCACTTGAGCCTTTTGGCCCTGACTCTACATAACTAGCCTTTAGACTAGACAAGCGCTTTTAGTTTTCATCGAACTTAGGGTCGGACAAGAATTTCATGCTCATGTTGATTAGATCTAATCATTTCAGCCTGTGTTAAACACGTTAATGTCGTTCTTAACTCTTACTGATAAGTCACAGCTTCACGATCAATACAAAACACCATCCCTGTTCCCTGACTAATAAGTCAGTGCCATACACAGATAAGCAAAGCTGCTATGCATTTACTATACAATCAATTTCATATATAGAGCACTCAACATGCCTCATCAATAATCATGCATGTCACATACTGGGTGCAGTTTTCTTACCTCTGGTTCGAGCGTGAAATAATAAAAGAACGACCTTTGAGAACGATCTGTCCTTAAGTCCCTTAACGGTTACCTAGTCATAACCAATATGAAATCCCATCAATAAAAATAATAATAAAAGGTTCATGGTCTAAAACGTCGCTCCCAGGACCTCAAATCCTACTGAAACGGTTAGTAGATTCGATCTCGAGCCTTAAGAAATGAAACCCCGAGCCTAAACCCTTGAAAAACCCCTCTTGGCACAAAAAGAAGGGGCGGGGCGCAACTTGGCCTAGTGAGTCGCGGTGTGCCCCCAAGACAGAAAGCATTTTTCTAGGGTACCAGGGGCGGGCCGCGACTTGGCCTAGTGGGTCGCAGTGCGCTTGCAAGACAAAGAGCATCTGTCTGGGGTACCAGGGGCGGGTCATGACTTGGCCTAGTGGGTCGCAGTGTGCTTGCAAGACAGAGAGCATCTGTCTGGGGTACCAGGGGTGGGCCACGACTTGGCCTAGTGGGCCGTGGCACGCCTGCTTAACAGAGCCCAGGGGAGGCTCTGGAATGGGTTCAAGTCGTGACTTGCATGAACTTGGTCGTGACTTGACCCTGCGAACCCAGCTCCCCTGCCTTTTTCTCAATTTAAACCAGCCAAAACCTTCACCAATTCAATCCCAAAATCACAACCAAACATTACCACAACATAACCAACAATTAAACAGCAAAACCCAAGCTTTGAACCATTCAAAACCACACCAAATAACCACTTCAACAATCAAAACTCTCAAACCTTAAACTAACCTCAAAACAGAGGAAAACCATAAAATTGAACTGAAATTCTTACCTCAAACTTGAATTCAACCCCCTTCAATGACTGTAACACAATCCTAAGCTCACAAGCCCCGATTCCCCAAGTTGAATCCTCAAGCTAAGCTTAAAAAATTAAAGCCAATAAGAAGAAGAAGAGATGATCGAGAGAGATAGGAAAAGAGTCTCTATTTTGCTGTCTAATTCCTTCTACAACCATCTAGTTTAAAATATAACCCTTGGTCAAAAGACCAAAATGCCCCTAAGCCCATTTAATTCCTTTACAGCCACCCAAGGGAAAAATAGTCATTTCCCGCTTATCCCGCTAATCATAATTAACGTCCTCCAATTCCTGTTATTCTCAATATTCTCAAATAATAATTAAATCATAACCCATTACCCATTCATTCCCAGTAATGTACTAAACATCAAATTACCCCCAAACTTACCCCGAGCTTGGAAATTAATCCCGCTATGACCAAACCGCTAACTTGCGTTCTAGGATCGGCTCATGCCGAATAGCTCGAACATATCCATATTATAATGTGGTCACATTCGTAAATCATAAACATGCACATAATATACAAATATGCAATTATCATCATATATTCCACATAATCATGCACTTAATCACATAATTGCGTAATAAATCAATTATGGCCCTCCTAGCCCCCTAATTCAGGCATAAACCACATTAGGGAATTTGGGACATTACATACTGTCTGTTCTTGTACTTGTTCGACTTGCAAATCATCAGACCTGTTAATTGACACTTCTGCACTATAATATGCCTCTGAATCGTATCCCGACCCCTCATTAAATGCAACTGCTAGATTGTTATTCACATAGGGGTCATATTCATAGTGATTGTCCCTAAGGTCACCAATAGGACCTCCCACACGATCCCCTCAGGTCCAACATGATCAACACCGACAATACCCACAGGGTCTCTTTCTAGAACAAAAGTGCCCACCTCACTATGAACTTTATTAACACTGGGACCGGGAGTGGAATATGGATCTAAAATGACAATCTTCTTAGCAGGAGTGACACGCAAGACAATCTTTTCTTTCGCTGTTACTCCTAAGAATGCTTGGACGCCAATATCACTTTCAACATGAACGGGTGTAAACAATTGGTTGCCGCATGTGTAAGGAACCTCCAATTTCAACCCATACATCTTTTTATGAACACGAAGTTCCTTGTGCAATATGTCAAGAAGTTGCAAGTACGTTACGTCATTCTCCATATCATTATGCATTGAGCGTCCTTAAAAATCCACTTCCTTCCTTCTATTTCCCAAACACCATTGTAAGATACAAAAACTTAAACAATGGAACCTGTGATGAAAAAAAAAAACAATTATTAAAAAAAATTGTAATTTTTTTTTCAGGTTTTAAAAAGAAACCTATCGAGCTCTATCGATCTTACATCGAGCAACAAGTTTTTAAATCAAACATAACCCTAACCAAATATTTCATCTAGCCCCTATTGAGCACTAATCGAGCACCATATGTCGAGCCACAATCAAGCAGCACCGAGATCTTAACATAACCTACAATATCTGCATATTATTGAGTCCCTATCGAGCTCCCGTCAAGCACATATAGAGAAACTACTAAACCAAATAGTCTAGGGTCCAATCGAACCCATATCGAGTTCCTGTCGAGCACCATCGAGAAATAAATGCTATACCTATCGAGCTATCATCAAGCCACTATCGAGCAACATTGAGCTCACAACTTAACCATCTTCTACATAGTATCGAGCACCTATCAAGTTGTTATGGAGCTCCTATCGAGCAAAATATTGCAGAAAAACACATATCACAAAATCTCTCTAACAAACCCAAAAAAACACACCAATATGGCTCAGATCTGTTCGAAATAGCCAACAAAAAAGTAAACAAATAATACCCAACAAAAAAAAGAGAACTCTTCTTACCCATGGTTTTCTCCTCCAAAATCCCTCAGAATGGATGTTGCATTTGATATTGTGATCTTTACAGAGATAATAGAGATGTCTAACAATGATTGCAACAAGAAATTTTGCAGAAACCGTGGGTTTTGGTGATGGTTTTGTGAGAGAGGAAGAGAGAGAGAGAGAAGAGAGAGGAAGAGAGGGTGTTGGTGTTCTTGATATAATGAGAGGGGTATTTTGGGTAGATGGAGAATGTTTAACATCAAAATGAAATAGTGAATAGTGGTGGTATTTTTTGGTAAGGGAAATTTCAAGTTATATGCTTAATAATATACTATAATTCATCTGTACGTCATGAGATTCAGCACGAGCCTTTTTGACAGCTCGGGTACAATGGGATAGCCAAGGACTGTAATGGATGAGCCACAAGTTCATATTTTCTCTGCAAGGGCAGTGCGATTCCCCAGGTAAATAGCACGAGCTGATGAATACAAAGCGATAGGCACGATCTGGATACACTTATGAAGCAAAGCATCCAAGACACGAGCTGATACTACGCTCAGCTCTGGTACGCTAAAGATCTGCCATGTCCATGGATCTTTATAAACATGGATATGTTATATAAACGTGTGTGATCAGACATCACATGTTCATTTATCCCTGAATTCTTGGACACGTAAAATAATCGTGCATGATCAGACATCACATGTTCGATTATGCCAGATGACCCATGATCAGTTTTACCTAATGATTAGACCATACCTTAATATAAATTGTAATATTCATCATTAGTACGAGACATGTCACATGAGGAATTTGTATTCATGTGATGACCCCAACGCCTACCCAGGGATTGTTTTTCTTTCTATAAAAACCAAGACCTTGGATAGGGGAGGGGGTTGATTGTTTTTCTGTAATGCAAATACTCTGTCAAAATATAGAGAGATGTACAGTAATAATATAGACTCGTGGACTATGGGTATTTTAACCTCCAAACCACGTAAAAAGGAACGAGTGTTCTCGATATTTCGTTTATAGTATTTTTAAGTATCATTTTCTTATTACGGTTTATCATTAAGCACCAATCCATCCCAGCTATATTTTCATAATTCACTGTTGGCGAAAAACCGCGTCAATAGTTTGGTGCTTTCATTGAGAGCTACAGATTAGTGCTATTGTGAAAGATTCAGGTCAAAGTTCATCATGGTGGTTACTCGCTCGAGACATGGTAATGAGACGGATCAACGTGGTGGGCAGGAGGCTCACCATACTGCTATTTCCGATGAACAAAACCCTGAGGTCCAGCAACGGTCGGGAAAGCAACCGATGGGTCATGGTGACACCAGGAGTTCAGCGTCATTGCCGTCGAATCTGAACCCGGATTACTTGACTGCGGTGAGTTGGAGAACATGCAGTTAAGGAGCCATTTAGCCAAAGCTAACAAACAAATTGAGGAGGTTTTGGCTCGACTACCCCCTATTGCAACCAACATTAACGTTAGAAAGAGACTAGGTGGGACTCATAAGTCCCGCCGGGATAGTCAACCCAGGCCAAGTCGATCGGTTAAGACTTCGGCCCTGAGTTCTACGCCCATGGCGCAAGATCACCTAGAAATCCCGTTTGATGGCTTTCCCAGGGATCACAGCAAATCAGTCGGTCGATTAGGACCTCGACTCCAAGTTCGGTAACACCGTCGAATGCACCTGGAAATGCCCATAGCAACCCACGAAGAAGGTCTAGGGAAAACTCGCAAAGACGACATGTTCCAGCTGACCCCCATGTGCCACGATCAGATCGCCAGACACAGAGAGTCAGAAATGGCAGAGCAGAGCTACCGCAGGATAATTTGATCCGTCTTGATGGGACAAGAATCGCCTCGCCAATTAGGCATCCCCTGTCGCCCATAAGGCATCCTACATCACCTCGTTCTGCGTGAAACGTTCCTACCTATGGGGACAGCAGGAGAAATCCTCCTCCCGCTACCCCTGCTTATGCCCCATGGGCACGCGGAAATATCCCAGGTCCACGTCCTCAACTGCAAGCTCTAAGTTTATCTAATGGAAGTTATTGGACGGAGGACCGTCAAAGTGGTAGGACCGATGCAGATTTGAGAAATCAGCTGAGTTCGGCTCAGAGCCCTCGAGTTGATCAACAGACCGATCTGCGAGATCGCCTGAATTCACAAAGGAGAAATCCAGCTCGCGATGGAGTTAGTGGCACTCACCACGAGGGAAGTCCTTTCGAAGTACATGATAACGGGAACGCCCCACCAAACCAAGCTCGAGCTTGGAGGGATAATAACCCACCAAACGCGTACGACCGAATGGGAGTTGTTGAACAGCCCCAGGGAACCAAGGACCAAACCTTCGAGATGTTAGCCCAGATGGAGGAGCTGATGAAAAGACTCCTATCTGAGAAGGAAAAATACGAATATGACTCAGGGGATGAGCTCGAGCTTTTCGCCCCTAACATCGCAGCAACAACATACCCGCTGGGTTTCAGGATGCCCTATTTGTCGAAATTCGATGGAGATGGAGATCCGTCCGACCACTTGGGAATGTTCAACACCCTGATGATGGCCCACAATATTGGACCTGAGCTGAGGTGCCTGGTATTCCCCTTGACTCTGGTCGGGCCGGCTAGGCAATGGTTCAAGCAATACATAAAGCATTCTATCAGCTCGTGGAAGAGTTTCTCCACTGGCTTTAAGAGGGCATTCCGGGCTTCTCAGGTGGCTCACATCAAGGTGGGCTCCCTTGAAAATGTAAAGCAGCAGCCCAGACGAAATTTCTAGGTTCATGGCGATGAGAACATGAATTCTTGTTGGGGACGACCTATGGAAGGAAATCCAAAGAAAGAGGGTCAACATCGTGGATGAGTTCCTGAACAGGGCTCAAAGGTGGATCAACTTGGAAGAGGCACGAGCTTCGGTCGTAGGAACCAGCCAAGTCCCTGCCCAGCCCAGCCCATTGGAGCGGTAACAGATGTTGTAGCTACGGCTCAAATCGTTACCCAAAATATCCAAGGGGGAGGTAGCAAGAGGAAGGGAAATAGTGAGGGCGACCAAAGCGGTTCGAAGAAAAATAAGCCCGTGGAGAGGTTCAAGCCGATCTATACGACTTATGTCGACCTCACGGATACTAGAGAGCGCATTTTCTTGGTGAATTCTGCCCGCCTCCCATGGAAAAAGCCGGAGCCTTTAAAAAATCAAAGGGCAAAGAAGGATCCTTCAAAAACTTGTCGATTCCACAATGACACTAGTCACAACATCGATGATTGCAGACACTTGAAGGATGAGATCAAAACACTCATCAGGGCCGGACCTTTGGCTCAGTATGCCCGGAATTGAATAACTCCCAGTCAGCTCGCTGGACAAAACATTCTATCAGCTACGGAGGCTCCGGCAAATCAGACTGAAGCCCAGGTGAATCAGGATGCCCCTCCTGCGATAACAGGGGGAGAAATAACAACCATCTCCGGAGGCCCTCATCTGGCAGGCACGAGCAGAGGTGCCCAAAAGAGGTATATAAATGAGCTAAGGTCTCACAATGGAGTGGAGTTTGTCCTGGAGCAGCGTTTGTCTAAGCAACGACGATTGGAGAAACAACCAATCAGTTTTACTGAAGAAGATGCTAGTCATGTCCAATTCTCGCACAACGATCCTCTAGTCATAATCGTCTAGCTCACCAATCGGAGAGTTAGGAGGACACTAGTGGATAATGGAAGTTCTGTGAACCTGCTATTCAGGTCCACACTGGAAAAAATGGGATTGTCTGTGACCGAGCTGAAGGCAACCTCCATGATGCTGTATGGGTTTTTCGGCGAGGGATCGACAGCTATCGAAACAATCGAGTTAGTGATAACCCTGGGTGAAGGACTGCGAACTGTTTCCAAGCTTCTCGAGTTTGTGGTCGTTGATTGTCCAACCGCGTACAATGCAATCTTGGGTCAACCTACGTTAATGGCGTTCGAAGCCATAACATCTGTCCGCCACCTTGTGATCAAGTTCCTTGCATCCGTAGGAATATGCAATGTCTGAAGCGATCAACTTGCTGCCAGGGAATGCTACAGCATTTCCATTAAGGTAAAATCACAACCCGGGCAGCAAATGATGGCCATACAGGATGAAGGCGAGGAATCCCAGGAAGTAAGGACTACTCCTGGAATGGAAGAACCTCTACTAGCTAGTGGTGCGGATACTACCCCGACTGATGACATCGATCCGCGAGTAGGCGAAGATAGATCTAAGCTCCGAGCTATTGAAGAGCTCAAAGAAGTAAACATCGATCCTAGAGGTGCTTCAAGAATCGTTAAACTTGGGAAATATCTGGACGATGAGAGGAAGGCAGAGCTGATAAAATTTTTACGAGAAAATCTTGATGTATGTGCCTGGTCTCATGAAGACATGGTAGGGATAAGTCCGAGTGTGATCATGCATACCCTGAACTTGAACAAGAGCGTGCCTGCGAAGTCCCAGAAATAGAGGCGTTTGGGTACAACCCGAGCTGAGGCCCTAGAAGAAGAAGTAGCTCGGCTATTAAAATGCGAGTTTATTCGCGAGGCTAAATATTCAATCTGGGTCACGAATCTTGTCCTAGTCCCAAAGCCAAATGGAAAGTGGTGGACCTGCATTGACTTCTCCGACTTAAACAAAGCTTGTCCCAAGGGTTGCTTCTCATTGCCAATGATTGATCAGTTGGTGGATGCCACTGTGGGGCACGAGCTCATGCCCTTCATGGATGCATATTGAACCCCACGGGCCAGGAACATACCAGCTTTATGACTCCAACAAATGTTTACTGTTATAAAGTTATGCCCTTCGGGCTGAAAAACGCAGGGGCTACCTACCAGCGATTAGTCAACAAAATGTTCGCTGGTTAGATGGGGAAAAACATGGAAGTGTATGTTGATGATATGCTGGTCAAATCTAAGACTGCCGATAACCATGTTCCCGATCTGAAGGAATGTTTTGAGATATAACATGAGGTTGAATCCCCAAAAGTGTACTTTCAGAGTGGCATCAGGAAATTTCTGGGATTCATAGTCAACACAAGGGGGATAGAGGCAAACCCAAATAAAATCAGGTCGCTATTATAAATGCCTTCACCCAGGTCGCGTAAAGATGTCCAGAGTCTGACTGGAAGAGTAGTAGCCCTTAATCGGTTCATTTCTAAATCCACCAACAAGTGCCTGCCATTCTATAACCTGCTCCGAGGAAATAAGAAGTTTGAATGGACCGAGGAGTGAGAATAAGCATCTCTCAATCTAAAAACACATTTGGCCAAGCAACCAGTGTTGTCTAAACCAGCGGCGGGGGAGCCTATTTTCCTTTATTTGGCTGTTACGGAAAATGCAGCCAGTGCCGTACTGGTCCAGGTTCAAAAACTGGTATATTATATAAGCAAAAGACTTCTCAGAGCTGAATCGCAGTATCCCTTAATGGAAAAGGTGGACTTCTGCCTTATTCTAGCCTCCAAGAAGCTTAGGTCGTACTTCCAATCCCATTCAATCCACATCATGACCGATCAACCTTTAAGGTAGGTATTGCAGAAACCTGAAGCATCGAGACGTCTCTTAAAATGGGCAATCGAGACGTGATCAAGGACTTCGACGTAATACTAGGCATGGATTGGCTAGCACGGCATGGCGCAACAATCGACTGCAAACGCAAGAAGGTGATGTTCGAGACTCCAGACGGCCAGAGACGATGCTTCATGGGACAAGCTTCAGGATTGCGCACCCCGTTAGTATCATCTCTCAAAGCTCAACGAATGATGGAGAAAGGATGTCAAGCGTTCCTATCCAGCATCACGAATGTGGAGAGAGAGACACCACTTAAGGTTGGAGACGTCCGTGTTATACAAGAATTTCCAGAGGTATTTCCCGATGACTTGCCAGGATTGCCGCCAACTCAAGAAATAAACTTCACGATAGAATTAGTACCAGGCACCGAGCCTATCTCTAAGGCACCATACCGGATGGCACCTACGGAACTCAAGGAGTTAAAGACGCAGCTACAAGAACTCCTAGACTTGGGTTTTATTAGGCCAAGTCATTCACCATGGGGAGCTCTGGTACTATTCGTGAAGAAGAAGGACGGAAGTATGCGAATGTGCATAGACTATCGTGAGCTGAACAAAGTAACGATTAAGAACAAGTACCCGCTACCTCGGATCGACGATTTGTTTGATCAACTCCGAGGCGCGACTGTATTTTCAAAGATCGATTTACGGTCAGGGTATCATTAGCTCAAGGTAAAGGGAGAAGATATTCCTAAGACAGCCTTTAGGACTCGTTATGGACATTACGAGTTCTTGGTGATGTCTTTTGGCCTTACTAACGCACCAGCCGCATTTATGGACTTAATGAATAGGGTCTTCAAGGATTACTTAGATAAATTCGTCGTTGTATTCATCGACGATATCTTAGTATACTCCAAGGATGAAGTAGAGCACGAGGAACATTTGAGGATGATTTTGACGCGATTGAAGGAGCATCAACTCTACGCAAAGTTCAAGAAATGCGAGTTTTGGCTTTCGCAAGTGGCGTTCCTCGGGCACATTATATCGAAAGATGGAGTTGCAGTAGACCCATCAAAGGTAGAGGCCGTGAAGGATTGGCCCAGACCAAAGAACGCATCTGAAGTAAGAAGCTTTCTAGGGTTAGCAGGTTATTATAGGAAGTTTGTAGAGGGCTTTTCTAAGATAGCCACTCCGCTCACCAACCTGACCCGGAAGCAACAAAAGTTTAACTGGAATGATAAGTGTGAAGAAAGCTTCCAGTTGCTTAAGGATAAGCTTTGCTCAACACCAGTACTCAGCGTACCGACACCCAACGATAAGTTCGTTGTCTACTGCGATGCATCGAAGCAAGGATTGGGTTGCGTACTGATGCAAAATGACAAGGTGATAGCCTATGCCTCACGACAGCTAAAGGAGTACGAACAGCACTATCCAACTCACGATATGGAGTTGGCAGCGGTGGTCTTTGCGTTAAAAATCTGGCGCCATTACCTTTACGGAGAATGGTGCGAGATTTATACGGACCACAAAAGTTTAAAGTACTTCTTTACTCAAAAGGAGCTCAACATGAGGCAGCGCAGGTGGTTGGAGTTAGTAAAGGATTACAACTGCGAAATCCTATACCACCCGGGAAAGGCGAACGTAGTAGCCGATGCACTTAGCAGAAAAAGTTATGGGAATTTAGCAGCTTTAGCCGGAATAGAAAAGCCGTTACAGCAGGAGCTTATCAGTGCCGGAATAGAAGTGGTTGTAGGCAAGCTGGCTAACTTGTCTATCCAATCGAATCTGCTAAAGGACATACAGATTGGTCAGAGACATGATGACTCGCTAGCAGCACATATGGATGCAGTCAGAGAAGGCAAGACTACAGATTTCTCAATATCTAGCCAAAGCTTATTGAGATATAAGGATCAGGTATGCGTGCCAAATGATCAAAGTATTAAGAAGACGATCCTAGAAGAAGCGCACAGTACCCCGTACTCAGTTCATCCAGGGTCTACCAAGATGACTCACGACATCAAGGCAATCTATTGGTGGCCAGGGATGAAGAAGGACATAACAGAGTTTATGTCTAAGTGTCTTGTATGCCAGCAAGTAAAAGCAGAGCATCAGTGGCCTGCAGGTTTATTGCAACCGCTTAGCGTACCAGAATGGAAGTGGGATGACATAGCCATGGACTTCGTGACAGGTCTGCCAAAGACGAATAAGCAGCATGA
This sequence comes from Humulus lupulus, assembly GCF_963169125.1. Lineage (NCBI taxonomy): Eukaryota > Viridiplantae > Streptophyta > Magnoliopsida > Rosales > Cannabaceae > Humulus > Humulus lupulus. The sequence continues at coordinate 176,971,621 of NC_084793.1, forward strand.
TTCTGCTTGGATAGTAATAGATAGACTAACCAAGTCAGCTCATTTTCTGCCTGTTAAGACTTCATACACGGCAGACCAATACGCAGACATCTACATCCAAGAGATAGCACGGTTGCATGGAATCCCCAAGACAATAGTGTCAGATAGAGGATTGGTGTTTACATCGAGATTTTGGGGAAGCTTACAGCAAGCTATGGGTACTAAGTTAAGTGTTAGTACAGCTTTTCATCCTCAGACAGATGGGCAGTCCGAGCGTACGATTCAGATTTTAGAGGATATGCTACGCGCGTGTGTACTTGATTTCGGAGGATCATGGAATAAGTACTTACCGCTGATCGAGTTTTCCTACAACAACAGCTACCAGTCGACGATCGGGATGGCACCTTATGAGTTGCTATATGGAAGAAGGTACCGATCACCGTTGCACTGGGACGAGGTAGGAGAAAGGCAGCTTCTAGGGCCCGAAGCTGTTAGACAAGCTCAAGAAGTAGTAGCGCTTATTAGACATCGTATGCTTGCTACTCAAAGCCGTCAGAAAATCTATGCGGATGCCAAGCGACGCGATGTGGAATTCCAAGTTGGAGATCAAGTCTTCCTGAAGATTTCTCCTATGAAAGGTGTCTAGCGGTTCGGGAAGAAAGGCAAGCTTAGTCCCCGATTCATAGGTCCTTTTGAGATATTGGACAAAGTGGGACCAGTTGTGTATAGACTAGCCTTACCGCCAGCACTAGCCGATAGTCACAACATGTTCCACATTTCGATGCTACGCAAATATGTGTCAGACCCATCTCATGTCCTCAAGTACGATACAATAGCACTCCAGAAAGACTTAAGTTACGAGGAACGACCGGTTAGCATCCTAGATAGAGGGATGAAGCAGTTACGGTCCAAGAGCTTTCCTATAGTCAAAGTCCTATGGAGTAACAGTTCTGAACGAGAGACAACGTGGGAGTTGGAGGAGGACATGCAAGGCCGGTATCCGGAAATATTCGGTAAGTAAATTTTGAGGACGAAATTCTTTTTAGTAGGGGAGAATTGTAGAGTCCAAGAACTTTACTTAGCTAGTTAGATAGTAGTATTATAGTATTTATAGTATTCTCTTTATAACTGTGGATTTTTGGTTCAGACCGGGAATTATTTGGACACTCATAGTAGTACTTGTAGATTTTCTAAGTTTAACCTATAGTTTAAGAATATTAATTTTAACCTAAGGTTTGATTAATATGACTGATATTAAGGATAATATTTATTATACTATAAGGTTTAGATAACAACCAATAGGATTTTAAGCACATGTTATGAATGGGTGATTAAGGATTAAGTATTTTGAGGATTAAATTTAATAAGGGTAAAGTTTGAATGCTTTAAGGCCAGTCAGCAGCTTTGAATACGTTGAGGGCTTAGTCAAGGCTGTTTACTCCATTCAAATTTAGCTAAAAATGTGTAATTTCGTATTTAAATAATCAGCGTGTGCCGATATATCGCAGCTATAGGGGGCGATATATTGCAGCACGTAGATACGGAAAACACGAGACGATGCACGACTGCCTCGGGCATACTGGCCCAGGCGATATATCGCCTACAGGGGCGATATATCGCCTCCTTCAGCTTATTTTAAAACATTTTGAAATCATTTTCCATTCAGCCCTTCAACCTCTTGATAAGTCCAGCACCTTTTTGAACGAGTCTTCAGCCTCTGCTGAACGATAATTCAAATTATTTTCACCTAAAAAGCTATTATTTTTATTCAAGTAAAATTAAGATCCTTTCATTCCTAAACTCTATAAATAGGACCTAGTACCCAGCCATTGATCACCTTTTACTGTAAGTTCAGAGGCTGCAAGTTGCTAGGTGAGTGTGAGAGTTAAACACTTGGGTGGGGAAATCATAAGCTTGATCATCATAAGCTTATCATACACTTGGGGAAGTAAGGTTTTATAGTATTTCGGTTTGAGGTGTAGATTGGTCTTACAAGTCTTCAAGGTAACCCAAAACTCTAGTTCAATTCTGTACTTTTCTTTCAAGTTCTCATAGTCTTCTACTCAGCCTCTAACCTTAATTTTTATTTTGGTTAGGAAATCTAAGTTCTTGAGCAAAAAGGTTTTGGTAAGTATGTTTCTCAAAGGTTTAGTCCTTCCATTCCTTTCATTTCTTTTTCTTCAAATCTACTCACCCTGTTATATATGGTTTTAGGAGTGTTCCAAAACTCCCAACTCTATCCTCACATCCCGGTAACTTTGGTAAGGAAAATAGGATAGAATCTATATGTTATATGCTTATGTTATCTTATGTTTTATGCTATGAAATATGTTATAAAATATGTTATGAAATATGTATGATAGGCTTGGGCATATGACCCATTTGACTAACAAGCCCCAAATAGATTATGGGCATATGACCTACTTAGCTAGTAGGACCCCACTAATCTAATGGGCATATGACTTGATTAGTCTATGGGACCCCAAGTAATAATGGCCATTATAGTATGTGCATGATATAAGTGTTATGTTAAGTTTTTATGTTTCTTATGAAATTTATGTATATGAACTATGTGTTAGATTTTTCCTTGCTGGGCATTAGGCTCATTCCTTTTTGTTTATATGTGCAGGAAAATAGCTATAGTGGCGGTAAGATTCATGGATGCTTGAGGAATGTGTATCGGTGGTGAATGGAGTCAAGGAGTCGAGAGTTCGATTTTCGAGGATGTAGTCTTGTTTTTTTTATGGTCTTTATATGTATTTTCCGCACTTATTATGTAATCCCTTTTTATTATAAATCATGTTATGTTTTGTTTTTCAAACAATGGGATCCCATATCCTACTTGATATTTTATGTAAGTAACTCTTATTTCTACAAGTTTTCTAATAAAGTTATGGTATTTTCGCAAATGTAAGTTTTATTAAGGATTTGTATATATAGTTTCGTTAATGGTCCAAAAGTCTAGAGTAGTGGGTCATTACAGGAATTCTTGGAGAGCCCAAGCGTGGTTAGAGGCACGATGGAGCTCGAGATGATCGACATTAGGCTGACCTGGATGACTCCCATAATAGAGTATCTTACAACAGGGAAGTTGCCTGATGAATAAAAAGAAGCGAGGAGGATACTCTATCAGGCTCCAAGGTATACAATCGTGGATGGGGCGCTGTACCGACGTGGCCATTCCTTGCCTCTTCTATGATGTGTTCTGCCAGAGGAGGCCAAAACTATTTTGCAGGAGGTGCATGAAGGCTTTTGTGGGGATCATGCTGGGGGGCAAAACTTGGCCTTCAAAATATTAAGGCAGGGATATTATTGGCCCACTTTATCAAAGGATTCTGTTTCCTATGTCCGAAAGTGCGACAAATGCCAGTGGTTCGCCACAGTCGCCCGAGCTCCACCAGACGAGCTAAAAATGATCTCACCCCCATGGCCATTCACGGTATGGGGAATCGATTTAATAGGAACCCTGCCCACAGGAAAAGGAGGAGTTCGCTATGTGGTGGTGGCCATTAATTATTTCACGAAGTGGGCAGAAGCCGAGACCCTGGCAACAATCACCTCAAAAAGAGTCCTCGACTTTGTAGTCAAGAATATTGTTTGCTAATTCGGACTGCCCAAGAAGATTGTATCAGATAATGGAACTTAGTTCGATAGTGATCTCTTCACCAAGGGTATGTGAGAGGCACGTCATAATTAAAAGTTTCTCTTCGGTCGCCTACCCACAAGCCAATGGGCAGGTCGAGGCCGTGAATAAGACCCTCAAAGCTAGCCTTAAGAAAATGCTAGACGAGGCCAAGGGAGTTTGGCCTGAGCAACTTCCACAGGTGATATGGGCGTACCAACCTCCCATCGAACTTCTACGGGGCACACCCTTTTCTCCCTAACTTTTGGAAGGTCGTCCTTCCCGTCGAAACGAAGATAGCCACGCATAGACTCTAGACCTTCAGCCAGGAGCAGAATGATGAGTTGTTCAGCACGTCTCTCGACCTAATTGATGAAAAACGAGAGTATTCGTAGCTACAGCTCGCACATTACCAGCAAAAAATCACTCGTTATTTTAATTCGAAGGTTAGGAGGCGTATCTTTGGTTTGGGCGACCTGGTGCTCCGAAGGGTCTTTTTGGCAAGCAAGGACCCCAAAGACGGTGCATTGGGTCCGAGCTGGGAAGGGCCCTATCAAATAGTGGAGATCGTACGTGAGGGAACCTTCAAATTAGCTCGACTTAATGGAGAAACAGTCCCACGGACCTGGAATGCTATGCACCTAAAGAAGTATAATCAATGATGATACCACCTGTTGACGCGGTTCTTTGCCAACAGATAATTAAGAAAAGAAAAGAAAGGGGTTAGTGCTAATGTTGAACCGTAATAGATATATGATCTTGGAAAAGTGAAATGGTGACTCAAGACATGTTTTTTAAGTGGTTCGAAGGCTAAAATCCTTCTACTCCACTAGTCAGTATTATTGCTATATACTGGATGTTTGATTACAGGGTATTTCTTACAAGAGATAATCCAACCCTTATCAACTCCCAGGGTCTCCATATTTATAGGAGAAGGCACCTGGGAGTTGGTAAGAAGGTCATCCCGTGACCTTCTTACCTATCGTATCAACTCTGTGACATTCATGATTAATTCCTAAACCTGACACATAAGTGTGGTCAAATCAATAGGTAAGGAGATAATGGGCCGCATGGCCCAACCCAGTCGTGGGTGTCTGAATACGCACGTTCCTGCTGCGTGTCCGAGAAGTCAGGGGCATATCAGACACGTGATGTCTGATATATGCACGTTTACCTTGCGTGTGTTGATTTTACCAAGGGTCATAGCCTCCAGATCCAGCTCGTACCACGATCTGGATACCTAACTCGATCTTCGGCCTTCAGAGTCCGGACTCAGTTCTTAGGCAAGCTTGGCGAACCCTTGGGTTACCTCGAGCTAAGGAGGTACGACCTTATGTCGGTAGCTCCAGTTTTGGGGATGTCCACGAGATAATCATGATTAGGCCGCAACTCAGCTCGCTAATCAGCCCGTGGGAAAATCAGGGCGTACATCTGCCCCCCAAGCCCCTGCTCGTGGTATACCACGTCGTATAAGGCCACAGTAGGGGCTTTTAGGCTTCCCCATGAACTCTTCACATCCCACATCTTGCGCAGGCGCCTGATACGTGGAACATCGTGGTTGGTGACGGTACGTCTTACGAGAACCGCATTTAATGGCCTAGCCTATGCCCAGCCGTCGTTTCGTATTTTGAGTGGAGGGCCTCGGATCCCACATCAGGGCCATCCAATGGCCCTCTATACGTGACCCTTCACGTATATAAAAGGGGTGGCCACCCTACGCATGGGCCACCTTTTCATTTGAAAGTTCTCAGAACTTTTTTCCTTCTTCTCTCTTCATCTCAGAAGAAAAAGAAACCCTCTTCTTCGCGACCGCCATTCTCAGTTGTTCAAGAAGCTCAGGCGTAAGGACTTCTTCAAAGCTTTGGAAACAATCACTCCGACGAAGCTCCCACCTAGGCGACACCTTCATCCACCTTCCAGCCAAACACTGTAAGTCTCCTGACCATGCGTGTTTTGAAAATATTTTTCACTGTAGCTTAGGTAAATATTTACTGTAGCCACATGCAAGGGTTTACTGGTTTTTGTGGGTATGAAGGGTGAAATCCTTTTTAAGTTAGGGTATTTTTGCTGTAGTAAAACGTTTGGGAGTATGGTTTACAGGATGCATTTTCTGGGGAAAATTTCTGGGTAGGAGTTTTGGTATTTTGGGTGCAAAACAAGGTAGCTTAGGGGACATGCTTCACAGGCGGTTTTGCCTTCCTTGCCTACTGAAACTTTCCCCCCAAGGCAAATTCTATCCTGACCCTCCTGACACACGAATTCCAAGTAATCAGGGATCTGTTGGAAGCACAGACGCGTGTTCGTAGAACCGCGTGGTCTCACTCTCCACGGGCTGGGCTTACCTCAGCTCGTGCAAATATCACTTTGATTCTTCCTCATGCTTAGGTCGCCTTTTCTAAAATCTTTTCTTGTGTTCGCTAGGCGACCAGATGGCACCAAAGAGGAATGCCCCACAGAAGACCGTCGGCAGCTCGACCTCCCAGCAGGACAAAGGAAAAGCGGTGATGCCTGACTCCCCGATCCCCCGCTTTGGGCCGGCAGTGGAGAAGGAGCTCGAGGTGGCTCCTGTTGCATTTTTTGAGGCGGAGAGGATCGTCTCAAAGATTACCGACCAGACGAAGATCAATAAGATATTCCTCTCCCACAACATCACGCTGGGGAGGACGTCAGAGATTGCCCGACCTCCTGCGGAAGGCGAGCGGAGCTGCGCGCCGCTCGACGAATCGTTCGCGGCGAGAATTTTAAGGCGGGGGCCTTCCTCCCGTTGGATCAGTATTTCGCTGACTTCCTGAATTAAGTGAAGTTGGCCCCATTTCAGCTCCCCCCTAACTCTTATCGGTTGTTGGCGGGGTTGAGATATTTATTTTTGAAGCACGAGTGGGAGGTCCCCACTCCAGCGGACATTTTGTACTTCTTCTGCCTCAAGGTCAGCCCGGATCAGCGGGGACGAGGCGACGGGTTTTACTACTTAACCCGATTTCCTAATACGGCTGCGGTCATCGAGCTGCCCAGCCACCCCAATGACTTCAAGGATCAATTCTTCATGTCGACGGGGTTCAGAAACTGCGAGCTCCACTACTTCAATCATCCTCGTAAGTGTTTTTTATCCTTAGCTCGTAAGTTAAGTGTCGTTTTAGCTCCTCCCATATCCCTTTCTGATTTAGACTAATTCTGCAGCCATCTTCGTGAGGACAGAGAAATCTGTGACCCTCGGGGCCCAATACGAGACGCTGGCGGGCTTGCCCCCCAGTGAGAAAGATTACCGCGTGCTCGTAACGGACGAGACGATGGTGGCCTGCAAGCTGATTTTCCCAAATCAGACTTTGAACCTAAAGAGGCCCCGGGGAGTTTCCCCCAGCTCGCGACACTAGACCCATCATCGTGGAGGAGGTCGCGGGGGAAGAAGATGAGGAGGATGAGGACGACAAAGTTCCCCTCGTGAGGAACAGGAAGCGGGCTTTGGAGGTCGCCCAAAGGACGGGCGAGGAGAGGATCCAATCCGGAGCAGCCGCGGGTCCTTCTGGCCAAGGTAACCCTTACACGTTTAGGAATCTAGATAGGGCCACAGCAGACCCCCAGCTGTCTAGGTTCAATCCTAGGCAGCTCGTCCATCATCACCGAAGTGATCCGGACCTGAACACAACCCTGCTCCATTGTGTCGACCGGCTTGTGCTGGACTACCAAGATAGCCGGCCTAGGGGTACCGTAGTAGTAGATAACATCCTAGCTTTTAGGTCAAACCTATTCGAGGAGTATGGGACCAACCTTCGGTCATGACCATCACTCCGGAGGGGTGCCGTAGCTCCGGGGCTTAGGCAATATGTAGAGGAATCTAGCCCTGAGTCAGCCTCGGATCCAGAACTTGCGCCAGCTTGGGAAGTAATCAACTTAGATTCTTCTTCTAGCTCGGGGGGTAGGATTCCCTTAGTATTCATATACTCAAATTTCTCTCTTTACCCCTTTGTTTTTGTTTTTTCATGGTGGCTAACTCGTACTAACCATGTTTTTGTTTTGACAGAAGAGATGTCTCAGCCTGAGGAGAGCCTGCGAGGTGCGTTCTTCGGGGGGAACCCCCCAGTAGGGGCCGCCGGGCCAAGAATGAAGAGGCTCCGGATGTCCAAGCACGCCGCTGGGACCCCCGCCAAGTCTCCTGAAAAGGAGAAGGAGCAAGCCCCATCGAGAGCGGTTCCTCCTGCTGCAGGGGGAAGCAACATGCCTCCACCCCCTCCGCGAGCTCCGGCCGCCGCTCGGGACGCAGGAACGGAGTTCGGGACTTCGGCGATTGTACCCTCCGAGGTACACATCCCAGTCAATCCCCAAGACCTGGGAAAGATCCCCGAGGTCTTCCGGGGAACGGTGTATGAGTCGGCGAATTACGCCGTCAGCCATATATACAAGTTCACCGAGAAGGAGCTCCGAGCCATCGAGACAATGAGCCCGGTGGGCGTGCTGGAGTCTTCACTGGGCATGGCCATGACGGTAAGCTAACTAACCTTTTTGCGGTTTTTATCATTACATTTTGCCCTATTTTTTCTCTCTTTTTTCTAAGGCAATTGTCTTTTCACCTTCGCAGAGCGCCGTTGCCCTTCACCGGAGCATCGCCAGGACCAAAACTCAGCTCGAGGACATGAGGAGCGAGCACCAGAAGACCCTGCAGGCGGCTAAGGATGTCTTGGCAGCCTCGCAGGTCGAGTTGGAAAAAACCCGCTCGAAGGTCCAAGAGCTCGAGACCTCCCTCGCCACCTCGCGGACAGACCTAGATGTCGCGAAGGCTGAGGCTTAGGCCGCCCGGGCTGCCCTAGAGGCCGAGCAGACAACTTCGGAAAAGTCCCTGGAAGACCTGTTCTACCATTGCTGGGCCTACAATCCGGACACTGACTTCTTCTTCCTGTCAGCGAGCCTCTGGGAGCGCTTGCTGGTGAAGTTCCAAGCTCACCTTGATAAAGAAGCGCCCTCCGAGGCCGGGGAAGGCTCTGGCGCGGCTGAGCAAGGTGAGACGACGACCTCCAAGGGGCCACCTGGCGGAGCTTAGGGCGTTTCTTCTCTTGTGCCCTTGACTATTTTTTAATATATATTTTTTTTTGTGTAACCTTTGCATGAGGTGCTTCCACCTCGAGACAATTTGATTCAACGCTTTTAATTGATCCTCTTTCTTGCCCTTACGCATTTTGGTTACAATTTTTTGAAAAACTTAGTTCGTGTTAATCTTTTATCCATATCTCGAGCTCTTTAGGAAGAACAACGATCAATAGATTTAAATCAACTTCTAAGTTTTATGACCCGGTTATGACCAGGATCTTATTTTGAAAACTTAGTTTGCGTTAACTTTTATCCATATCTCAAGCTCTTTAGGAAAAACAACGATCAATAGATTTAAATCAACTTCTAAGTTTTATGACCCGGTTATGACCAGGAACTTATTTTGAAAACTTAGTTCGCATTAACTTTTATCCATATCTCGAGCTCTTTAGGAAGAACAACGATCAATAGATTTAAATAAACTTCTAAGTTTTATGACCAGGATAGGACTTAGTTAGCGTTAATCCTTATCAATATCTCGCGTTTTTTTAAGAAAAACAGCGGTCAATCGATATGAATCAACTTCTAAGTCATTAAGGAGACCTGGTTATATCCAGGTACCATATGCCCCTCAAGTAACTAGGAAAGGGTCTTTCGTGGTTACTTTAGATTACACTTGCAAACATGTACAAAAAGCTGATTCTCATTAATACATAAAAAATGGCCCTCCTAGGCCTTACAAGTGAATCATTGATAATATTTCTTTAAATGGATGGCGTTCCAAGTTCGCGGGACTGCCCCACCATCAAGCCGAGCCAACTTATAAGTTCCCTCCTTAATGATTTCGATGACCTGGTACGGTCCTTCCCAATTTGGTCCCAAGACTCCCTCTTTGGGATCTTTCCCGGCCAGGAAAACTCTCTTTAGGACCAAGTCGCCAACGCTAAAGGTGTGCTTTTTGACTTTGGAGTTGAAATAGCGAGTGATTTTCTGCTGATAATGGGCAAGCTGGAGTTGCGAATCTTCTCGCCTTTCATCAACTAGGTCAAGGGAATTGCACAGTAGCTCGTGGTTGCGGTCCGGGTCGTAAGATTGGACCCTATGCGAAAGCACCTTAACCTCCACGAGGAGGACTGCCTCACTCCCAAAGGTTAGGGAAAAAGGAGTATGACCCGTAGGAGTCCGATGCGAGGTCCGGTATGCCCATAGGACCTGGGGGAGCTGTTCTGGCCAGACCCCCTTCGCTTCATCTAATCTCTTCTTGAGGCTCGCCTTTAGAGTCTTGTTGACAGCTTCGACCTGGCCATTCGCCTGAGGATAGGCCACGGAGGAGAAACTTTTCACAATTCCGTGCCTTTCACAAAACTCGGTGAACAGGTCGCTGTCGAACTGAGTGCCGTTATCAGAAACGATCTTCTTAGGCAGGCCGAATCGACAGATAATGCTTTTAACCACGAAGTCAAGCACTTTTTTGGACGTTATCGTTGCCAAAGGTTCTGCCTCGGCCCACTTCGTAAAGTAGTTGATGGCTACCACGGCGTAACGGACCCCGCCCTTTCCAGTGGGGAGGGCGCCAACCAAGTCTATCCCCCAAACGGCAAATGGCCATGGGGACGAGATCATCTTTAGCTCGACTGGAGGAGCCGGGCAACTGCGGTGAACCGCTGGCACTTGTCGCACTTCTTCACATATGAAATCGAGTCCTTGGACAGAGTTGGCCAGTAATACCCTTGCCTTAGGACCTTTAAGGCTAAGCTTTGCCCCCCAATGTGGTCACAGCAAAAACCCTCGTGCACCTCCTGCAGGATGGCCTTTGCTTCACCTGAAAGAACACATCGGAGGAGAGGCAGGGAGTGCCCACGCCGGTATAACACCCCATCTACTATAGTATACCTGGGAGCTTGATAGAGTACTCGTCGTGCATCATTACGCCCTTCTGGCAGCTTTCCCTCAACGAGATACTCAAGGATGGGGGTCATCCAGGTCGGCCTGGCACCGATCATCTCGACCTCCGTCCTGACATCCCCTATGCTTGGTTTCTCCAAGAACTCTATTGGCACTAGCCCCAAGGTCTCCGTTTCCCCAGAGGTGGCGAGATTGGCAAGAGCGTCTACGTTAGCGTTCTGCTCCCGAGGTATCTGTTCGATCGAGCCTCGCTCAAATGCAGACAGCTCAGCTTTTACTTTTGCCAGATAGGCGGCCATCTTGGGTCCCCATGCTTGATATTCGCCCAGAACCTGGTTTACCACGAGCTGGGAGTCACTGAAGCACTGGACGGAGCTCGCCTTCAACTCCTGGGCTATCCTCAGCCCGGCCAGCAAAGCTTCGTATTTGGCCTCGTTGTTGGAGGCTTTGAATCCAAATCTCAGCGCCGAGCGGAATCTATGTCCCTCGGGGGATATCAAAATGATTCCGGCTCTGGAGCCGTTCTCATTGGACGAACCATCTACAAAGATCCTCCACGACGCCTGGGGCGAGGTGACTTGGTGTGAGTCTTCTGCGGGATCCTCCTGGAATCCCATGCATTCTGCCATAAAATCGGCCAAGGCCTGACTTTTTATAGCAGTCCGCGGAATGTACAAAATCTCGAACTGACTGAGTTCGATTGCCCATTTTAACAAACGTCCCGATGCTTCAGGTTTTTGCAAAACATGCCTTAAAGGTTGATCGGTCATGACGTGTATTGAGTGGGACTGGAAGTATGGTCTGAGCTTTCGCGAGGCCATGATCAGGCAGAACGCCAATTTCTCCATCAACGGGTACTGGGATTTAGCCCCGAGAAGTCTCTTGCTGATGTAGTAGACTGGTTTTTGAACTCGGTCTTCTTCTCGTACCAACATGGCACTAGCTGCATCCCCAGTGACAGCCAGATAGAGAAAAAGAGGCTCTCCTACTTTGGGTTTGGATAGTACGGGCGGCTCGGCCAGATGTGCCTTCAGGTCGAGGAATGCGCTTTCACACTCCTCTATCCATTCGAACTTCTTGTTTCCTCAAAGCAGGTTGTAGAATGGCAAACACTTATCGGTGGACTTGGAAATAAACCGATTGAGGGCTGCCACTCTTCCTGTCAGGCCTTGGACATCTTTTCGCGACCTGGGCGAGGGAAGCTCGAGCAGTGATCTGATATTGTCGGGGTTTGCTTCGATTCCTCGGGTATTGACTATGAAGCCCAAGAACTTCCCGGACGCGACTCCAAAAGTGCACTTTTGTGGATTAAGCCTCATGCCATACTCCCGTAGTATCTTAAAACATTCTTCCAGGTCGGAAACATGGTTATCGGTAGTCTTTGACTTGACTAGCATGTCATCCACGTAAACTTCCATGTTTTTCCCGATCTGGCCTGCGAACATTCTGTTTACTAACCTTTGGTAGGTAGCTCCGGCGTTCTTCAGCCCGAACGGCATGACCTTGTAACAATAAACGTTAGTCGGGGTCATGAAGCTGGTGTGTTCCTAGTCCACCGGATTCATGGGTATCTAATTGTAGCCTGAATATGCATCCATAAAGGACATGAGCTCGTGCCCCGCCGTGGCATCTACCAGCTGGTCAATCCTTGGCAGTGGAAAACAATCCTTGGGGCAGGCTTTATTCAGGTCGGAGAAGTCTATGCAGGTCCGCCATTTTCCGTTGGGCTTCGAGACCAGCACGGGGTTGGCGACCCATATTGGAAACTTGGCTTCACGGATAAAGCTGCATTTCTTGAACCGGGCCACCTCTTCCTCCAAGGCTTCAGCCCGAGCTGTTCCTAGGCGTCTTTGCTTCTGGGACTTGGCGGGAATGCTTTTATCCAGATGAAGCGTATGCATGATGACACTCAGGCTGATTCCCACCATGTCCTCATGGGACCATGCAAACACGTCCAGGTTATCCCGCAGAAACTTAGTCAGCTCCGCCTTCCTCTTGCTACAGAGGTTTTTCCCGAGCTTGACCATCCGTGATGGATTCTACGGATCAATGTTCACTTCCTCGAGCTCCTCAATCGCCTGGAGCTCGGATCTGTCCTCGCCTATCCGGGGGTCAATATCCTAACTTAAGATGACATTTTCCCCTTCGGCACTTTGAGGTTTTTCAATCTCAGGATCAGCTAAGGGTTCCTGAGATTCTTCTTCACCATCTTGAATGGCCATTGCCAGCTGCCCGGGTTTAGATTTTCCCTTCATAGAAATGTTGTAGCATTCCTTGGCAGCGAGCTGATCTCCACGAACAGAGCATATTCCCGTGGAAGTAGGGAATTTCATCGTGAGGTGGCGAATGGAAGTGACGGCCTCAAACGCCATGAGCGTAGGTCGTCCCAAGATCGCGTTGTATGCAGCGGAGCAGTCGATGACCACGAACTCGAGGAGCTTGGAGACTGTATGAGATCCTTCTCCTAGGGTGATCACCAGCTCGATCGTCCCTATTGCTGCTGATCCCTCTCCCGAGAAACCATACAACATCATGGAGGTCACCTTTAGCTCGGCGACGGTCAAACCCATCTTCTCCAACGTGGATCGGAACAGGAGGTTCACTGAGCTCCCGTTGTCGATCAGCACCCTCCTCACCCTCCGATTGGCGAGCTGAACTGCCACGACCAAAGGGTCATTGTGAGGGAACTGGACATGGCCCACATCTTCCTCCGTAAAAATGATTAGTTGCCTCTCTAATCGCTGCTGCTTTGACTGACGCTGCTCCGGGATGAACTCTACTCCGTTATGAGCCTTTAGTTCGTTCACGTATCTCTTCTGGGCGCCTCTGCTCGTGCCGGCCATATGTGGACCTCCAGAGATGGTGGATATCTCTCCTCCAACCATGGGAGGAGGGACGTCCTGATCTACCCGAGGCCCGGGCTGACTGGCTGGGACTTCTGGAGCAGGTCGACTTGCTGGAACCCTGTTCCGTGCGTATTAAGCCAAGGGGCCGGCTCGGATGAGAGTGTCGATCTCATCTTTTAAATGCCTACAATCGTCGGTATTGTGGCCAACATCGTTATGAAAACGGCAAAACTTGGAGGTGTCTCTCTTCCCCTTGTGGTGCTTTAATGGCTCCGGCCTCTTCCAGGGGACTCGAGTAGAGTTAGCTAGGAAGATATTCTCCCTAGACTGGGTGAGCTCTGTATAAGTCGCGAAGACGGGCTTGACTTTGTCTATGGACTTATTCTTCTTTTGGCTGTGCTGACTGTTTTCGCCATTTCCCTTTCTTTTGCCTCCACCGAGCTGGTTGTTCTGTGTGACGTTTTGGGTCGCTGCCACGACCTCCGTCCCCACTCCAGCAGGCTGTTCGGGGACCTGGCTGGTTCCTGCAGCTGAGGCTTCGGCCTCCTCCAAGTTAATCCATTCTTGGGCCCTGTTAAGGAATTCGTTAACCGAGCTGACTCCCTTCCTTTGTATATCCTTCCAGAGATCTCCTCCAACGAGGATTCCAGTTCTCATGGCCATGAGCTTGGAGCTATCATCCGCGTCTCTAGCTCGAGCAGCAACGTTCGTAAATCTGCTCAGGTAGGCCTTCAGAGTCTCACCGGGCTGCTGCCTCACATTAGCCAGGGAGTCGACCTAAACACGGGCGGCCTGGGAGGCTCGGAATGCCCTTTTGAAATCTGCCGAGAAAGTCTTCCAGGAGCTGATTGACTGTCTTTTACTTTGCTTGAACCACTGCCTGGCGGGTCCAGTCAGTGTGGAAGGGACGATTAAACATCTTAGCTCGGGGCCAATGTTGTGGGCCATCATTAGGGTGTTGAACATCCCTAGATGGTCCGATGGGTCTCCGTCCCCATTGAACTTTGACAAGTGCGGCATACGGAAACCAGGTGGGTACGCCGTTGCTGCTATGCTGGGGGCGAAGAGTTCCATCTCGTCCCTTGAATCATATTCATTTTTTTCTTTTTCTGACAAGAGTTTCCTCATCAGTTCTTCCATCTGAACCAGCCGCTCGAGGGTTTGGTCCTGATGTCCGTGGTTATTCCGGGGCTGTTCAACAGCTCCGGACCCATTGTACACATTTGGTGGGTTATTGCCCCTCCTATCTTGAGATAGGTTATTTGGGGCATTCCCTCAGTTACGTACTTCGGACAGGGCCCCCCCTAAGCGAGCGTGACCATCTCCTCCTGCTGGATCTCTCCTATGAGAGTTGAGGCGATCTCGCAGGTCACCTCCCTGGGTGGTTTGATGACTTTGTGCCGAACTCAAACGCTGACGCAGGTCTCCCCCAGAGAGATCACTCCGGTGACTGCCGGTCCAGTGGCTCCTGCTAGATAGGCTTGGAGTCCGCCTTTGATGGTGAGGATCTGGGCTTTCCCTCGGTGCCCTGCTACGCCGGGAAGGCCCAGCTGATGGCGGGTGTCTTCTACTACTCCCATAGGCTGGGATATATCAGACAGGCCGAGGAGGAGACGGATATCTGATTGGTGAAGGAGGATGCCTGACTGGAGAGGCGATCCTAGTTCCGTCAGGATGGATCAAGTTTGGTGGGGGCCTTTCGGCCCTACCAACCTGCTGGTCCCGCGCCTGGCGATCTGGACGAGGCGCAGGACGGTTGTTGGGGACGGGATGATGCTACGAGCCCTCCCCGGATCTTCTTCGGGAATTTCCTCGAGCTCCCCTTGGCGCTCTCGAGGATGGCTGGGAGCTAGGAGTTGACGTTCTGACCGAACGGCTGTATTGCTGTTGCCTGGCTTTAGGCATTTCTTTGAAGTTTGCCTCTTGGTGGCGTGATGAAGGAGTGGAGTTGGCTGTCGGAAGTCTATCCGAGCGGCTATGCCTGGACCGGTTACCCCAACAAGACTTAGGAGCCTCGCCTTACCTCTCTCCGACGTTAGCATCGGTTGTGAGAGGGGGTAGTCGGGCCAGCACATCCTTGATCTGCTGGTTAGCTATTGCTAGCTGGCTCCTCAGCTGAGCGTTCTCCATCTCCACCGCCGTGTAGTAATACGGGTTTGGATTAGGTGGCCGGGGGGCCGAACTTCCAGTGTCATCTTGGCCCACCAGCTGCTTTCCTGGCCGCTGTTGGGCCTCCGGAACTTGTTCACCAGGGGTGGTAGTATGATGAGCCTCCTGCCCATCATGATGTTCTGTCTCGTTACCATGCCTGGATCGAGTAGTCACCATAGTTGGATGTTTGCGACAGCACTAACCAAACTTGCTCTCAATGAAAGCACCAAACTGTTGACGCGGTTCTTCGCCAACAGATAATTAAGAAAAGAAGAGAAAGGGGATAGTGCTAATGTTGAACCGTAACAGATATATGATCTTGGAAAAGTGAAATGGTGACTCAAGACACATTTTTTAAGTGGTTCGAAGGCTAAAATCTTTCTACTCCACTAGTCAGTATTATTGCTATATACTGGATGTTTGATTACAGGGTATTTCTTACAAGAGATAATCCAACCCTTATCAACTCCCAGGGTCTCCATATTTATAGGAGAAGGCACCTGGGAGTAGGTAAGAAGGTCATCCCATGACTTTCTTACCTATCGTATCAACTCTGTGACATTCATGATTAATTCCTAAACCTGACACATAAGTGTGGTCAAATCAATAGGTAAGGAGATAATGGGTCGCACGGCCCATCCCAGTCGTGGGTGTCTGAATACGCACGTTCCTGCTGCGTGTCCGAGAAGTCAGGGGCATATCAGACACGTGATGTCTGATATATGCACGTTTACCTTGCGTGTGTTGATTTTACCAAGGGTCATAGCCTCCAGATCCAGCTCGTACCACGATCTGGATACCTAACTCGACCTTCGGCCTTCAGAGTCCGGACTCAGTTCTTAGGCAAGCTTGGCGAACCCTTGGGTTACCTTGAGCTAAGGAGGTACGACCTTATGTCGGAAGCTCCAGTTTTGGGGATGTCCACGAGATAATCATGATTAGGCCGCAGCTCAGCTCGGTAATCAGCCCCTGGGAAAATCAGGGCGTACACCACCCAACTATGTAAGGCTTAGTTATAAAAGCCGTTTTATTTGAGAAATAAAAGAATCATCCATGTGTACTTCTTGTCTTTCATATAGTTTCATCCATGTATTAGTTCGTGTGATAACGTTTATCCAAAGCAACCAAGAAAGTTCACTTTTTGATTACTTGGGGGGCATATAACCCGAGAAGGATTAAAACTTGGAAGTTAGTAAAGTTGATTAACTAGTATTTTTTTTCTAAAAAACACGAGGTGTCAATAAATCTAACACGAACTAAGTTTTAATTAAAAATCTTGGATATGACCAGGTCCAAAACTTGGAAGTTAGTAAAATTGGTTAACTAGTGTTTTTTCCAAAAAACACGAGGTGTCAATAAACCTAATGCGAACTAAGTTTTAATTAAAAGTCCTGGATATGACTAGGTCCAAAACTTGGAAGTTAGTAAAATTGGTTAACCAATGTTTTTTCCAAAAAACACGAGGTGTCAATAAACCTAACACGAACTAAGTTTTAATTAAAAATCCTGGATATGACCAGGTCCAAAACTTGGAAGTTAGTAAAATTGGTTAACCAATGTTTTTTCTAAAAAACACGAGGTGTCAATAAACCTAGTGCGAACTAAGTTTTAATTAAAAATACTGGATACAATCTGAAACTTAGAAGTTAACAAAATTGAAGATCCAATGGCTTCCTCAAAAGCTCGGGATAACAATAAAACCTAACTAGAACTAAGTTTGGAACGTTCCAAATCCTGGTTATAACCGGGTCCAAGGCTAGATACTTAACAAGTAAGATATAAATCAACATTAATTTTGGTTATAACCAAAATTAAAATATCTATCCCGATCTAAAAGTCATTCCCTAAGATTTTGAATGTACAAGTCATAAGCATAAGGAAAAATCAAGGAATAGATAAAAAAAAGGGGGTATATATTGCAATTATAAATAAATTGTCTTGAGGAGAATAACCTCGTATCGAGCCAAAATGGCAAATGTTTACAGAAAGAAAAAATATATAAGGTAAACGAAGGAAAAAGAAAATTAAGCCCCTCCAGGGCGCTCTGAGGACGTCACCTCCTCGATCTCCTGCTCGCCAGTGGTGGAGGTTTCCCCAGTCTCAGTCTGCTCTTGTTGAATCCGAGCCTTGAATTTCTCGAGATAGGGATCCCACACTTTAGAGGCCAGGAAGGAGAAGTTTCCATCCTGGTTGAAGGCCCAGCAATGGTACAACATGCTCTCCATGGAGGTTAGTGAGGCCGCCTTCTCCTCCTTGGCGGCAGTCTCGGCCTCCAATTGCTTGGCCTTGGCCTCCGCGAGCTCAGTTTGCAGAGCAGCCAGGGTGGCCTTTGCAGTCTGCTCGCCCTCTTAAGATGCTGCAAGAGCACCCTTGGCGTCCAGCTCACCTTGTTGAGTAGTTATTAGGGCAGTCTGGGCGGTAGTCAAGGTCGTCTGAGCAGCCTGGAGCTCGGCTCGAAGCTCGTCATTCCTGGCCCTGGCCCAAGCTATGCTTCGGTGTCGAGCCAAGGCTGCCTGCAAAAAGTAAAGAAGCAAATTAGACACATACTAGGATAAAATCAAAAGAGTATATTTAGCTAAGGAAAGTCGGCTTACTGTAAGGTTCATCCCCAGCGCGGACTCCATAACGTTCTCCAGGCTCCTCTCCTCGATCACCTCAGGTCGTTCGGATTGGCCTTATAAAAGTGCTCCACCGTATGGTTAGCCGTCTCGTAGAGAGTCCCCCGAAAGGTGTCCGGGATCTTCTCCAGGTCCTGGGCATTGACTGTTATATTATTTTATAATATAATGTAATATTATCTTATATTATAATATAATGTTTTAGATTAAATAAATGTGACAAAGTGTGTCACATATTGTAACATATAATAGAGAGTTACAATATTTAGATATATGAGATATATCCAAATAATGTAACATATTTGGTGTTACAAATTTGTAACTTCCAAATATTACCCTTTATTGTGTAAATTTGTTGTTACACAATATTGAGATAAATTTCATAAAGCCATATGTGATATGGCTGTTAGAGATATGATTTTAACCCCAATAATGTGTTTTGGGAGTTACAAAATCATTTGGGAGGGTTTGGAACCGTTTGGAAAAACAACACATTTTTTAGTGCTGAAAATGGTCGGTGGCCGCGGCCTGTGGGATAGAGGCTAGTGGTCGCGGCCACTAATGTCTTTGGCCGCGGCCACAGGCTAAAAGCTGACTATTTTTTCAGTTTTTTCAATCTTTGTTGAACGGCTCAAAAAACCCAAATAACTCCCAAATCTCATTTTTAATTCCATATTATTCTAATTAAACATTGGTATCAGCCATGAGGGTTGGTGGAATTTGAAATTCAAAGGGTGTCTCTAAACTCTATAAATAGGAGCCTATAGCTCACTTGTAAGACACAACATTTCTATCCATTAGAGCACTTGGCTAGAAACACCTTGAGGCTTGATAATTCCAGAAAGCATTTCCTATAATCTGTGAGAGATCCCTTAGTGCTTGAGTTAGGGGGAAATAAGCTTTTGGACAAAGGTTTCAAACCTTGTTCAAGTTGGTGATCCCCAACACTCTTCACTTTGGTTGTGTGAGTGAGAGTTTATTGTTTTTGTTCTTGTTCTTGTTCTTATTTTCTTCTATTTGCTTTTCTACTATTTCTTCTTGTTCTATTTACTTGTACTTTTGTTTAAGAGTTGTAATCCTTTTATTTCCTTTTGTTCAAACACTTATAGTTTATTTGTATCTTTTGTAATAGAGTTGTATTTTCTATTTCCATCATCTTACATCTCCTTCTCCTTTTATTTGTAATTTTCAGTTATAGAGTTGTAACTCTTTTTTTTTTAAATCAATCATTATTATTTGTAATATATTGCATAGAGTTGTAATTTATTATTATTTCCATTGAGGCAAAATACATATTTTCCTAACATTGACCGGAATACGTACGGAGGCGGTGGGGACGAGGGGCGCTGGGGGATCAACTTGTGCTGCCTGATCTCGAGCAGAGGTGGATGGAAATCGGGGAGGAGGTGGAGGCGGACCTCTTTTCTCCTGAGTAGCCGCGGTTGGAGCTGTCTTCCCCTTAGCCGGGGATTTGGAGGTCGTCCTTGCTGCAGGTGGCACCTTCTTAGCTGTAAACCGGAGCTTCTTTACTAGTGGCCCCGAGCTGGACTTTCCCTCCTGAAAAATCATGCGGATGTCAAGAACCCTTTGTTGTGCCATCTCCTCGCCTGAAAAAGAGTGAGAAAGGACGTTAATAAACAGACAAAGTCACCAGTTTACATAAAATGTATATACGGTATAACAAAAAGTCCTACCCTCTGAGCTAGAGGAGGAGTCTATTGCCATGACCTCCGGCCTCGGAACCACTACGGGAGAGGGAGAGACTAAGTCTAAAATTTCTTGGATTAGGGGAGGTTCAAGCTCAGGTTCTACCTCGGGGCTGGACTCCTCTATGTATTGCCTAAGTCCAGGGGCAAGGATACCCTGGCGCAGGGAGGCCCACGACCTAAGGTTGGTTCCATACTCTTCAAAAAATACCGACCTAAAGGATAAGGTGTTATCCACAACTACGGTGCCCCTGGGTGTTATCCACAACTATGGTGCCCCTGGGATGACCCATGTCGTGACGTAACACTAAGTGATCCACGCAGTGAAGCAGGGTTATGTTACGGTCAGGGTCATTAGGGTGACGGTGTACGGGCTGGTTTGGGTTAAACCTAACTAGCCTAAGGTCAGCGACAACCCTATCAAAGTCCCTAAAGGGGTACGGGTTACCTTGGCCGGAGGGGCCGACTGCTGCCCTCGATGAAGCTCGCTCTACATCAGGGGACGGCACCAGGGGCACCTCGTCTTCTTCTTCCTCTTCGCCTTCGCCGGCTTCAGCACCGCCTTGGGGATAGGCACTAGCTCACGGACAACAGGGAGGTTAGCCCGAGTTCTTCTCAAGGCCAGATTCTGGCCTTCGATAATTAGCTTACACGCCATCATCGTGTCATCAGACACGAGCTGGCGGTAATCCTTCTCGCTAGGCGGGAGCCTCGAGAGAGTATTGTATTAACCCTTGAGGGTCACAGACTTGGCCGTCCTTGCAAAAATGGGTGCACGAAGATACTACTCAGTTAATATACACGCGAAAAGACTCTAGATATGAAAAGAATAATTTCACGAGCTAAGAAAGGAAAGAAGACTTACGAGGACGGTTGAAGTAGCGATGTTCGCAATTGTGAAACCCATTCGACATAAAGAGTTGATCTTTATAGTCATTGAGATGGCTGGACAGCTCGATGACTGCAGGCGAGTTTGGGAATCAGGTCAAATAGTAAAACCCGTCACCTTGCCCTCGTTGATTCGGGCTGGCCTTGAGGCAGAAAAAATAGAGAATGTCCGCGGGGGTGGGGACCTCCCACTCATGCTTCAAGAAAAGGTACCTCAACCCCGCCAGCAGCCGATATGAGTTTGGGGGGAGCTGAAACAGTGCCAACTTCACGTAGTTGAGGAAGTTGGCAAAGTATTGATCGAGGGGAAGGAAGGCCCCTGCCTTTAGGTGCTTATCACTCCAGGCCGCAAAGTTGTCCTGGAGTGGTGCGCAGCTTCGTTCCCCATCAAACGAAGGTTGAGCAATTAGGACGCCAGTCCCGACCTCGATGTTGTGGGACAGCATTATCTTGTTGACCCTTCCTTGGGTCGTGATTTTGGAGGCAATTCTCTCTGCCTCAAAGAATGCGTTAGGTCCGACCACGACCTCCTCCTCCACCACGGGGCTGAGCTGGGGGATAAGGGATTTGGAGGTGACCTCTTTTCCCTTGTTTGCTCGTTGAGACGATGAGCCGGCTGCACCCTTCTTGGGAACATTCTTCTTGGGGGCCATCAGATCGCCTGGAGAATAAGAACGATGGAACACTTAGTAGGCGACCTAGAATTGTTATAAAAGCAAGAAAGCACAAAGGAAGGTTGAGGTTTCTAAAGCACGTGCTGAGGTAATCTCAGCCCGCGGTGTGATGCCACTACCCTCCTTGGGGAGCGGTTTAGAGCAAAACCACCCAAGAAGCGTAACCACTAAGCAACCTAGTTTCGAACCCTAAAAACTTTTCATCTTCTATATCTTGAATGGGTATTTCCTAAAATTTGCCGTAAATTGCCCAGGTTTACCCAGAAATTACCTAGTTTTATGGATACCACAATTCTAGAGGTATTTGTAAGACCTACTCGGTAAAAACTAAGCCGAAGCCTGTGTGCCAAAAACACTTGAGGTATAATCTAATATGGACTACGGAGAAGTGCGGATAGGCATGGTATATATTTATAAAAAAAACCAGAAACCAGTAAAAGAAGAGTTTCTTAAAAACCAAAAGACTTACAATATGTTCTTCAGTTTAGTGAAGTAGACTTTGCAGGGGAGAGTTCCTGGAAGACTCTTGAGCGATTGGGTTTCTAAGGTATTTTGCAACAGATGGTTTTCAGATTCTTCTGAGAAAGAAGAAGGGTTGGAAACACAAAAGAGAGAAAATGTGGAAAGATTTCGAATGAAAGGTGGTGAATCCTGGAATTTTCCAACCTTATTGTAGAGTCCAAGAACTTTACTTAGCTAAGATAGATAATAATATGATAGTATTTATATCATTATCTTTGTAACTGTGGATTTTTGGTTCAGACCGGGAATTATTTGGACACTCATAGTAGTACTTATAGATTTTCTAAGTTTAATCTATAGTTTAAGAATATTAAGTTAACCTAAGGTTTGAATAATGTGACTGATATTAAGGATTATATTTATTATACTATAAGGTTTAGATATCAACCAATAGGATTTTAAGCACATGTTATGAATGGTGATTAAGGATTAAGTATTTTTGAGGATTAAATTTAATAATGAGTAAAGTTTGAATGTTATAGGGTCAGTCAGCAGCTTTGAATACATTGAGGGCTTAGTCAAGGCTGTTTACTCCATTCAAACTTAGCTAAAAATGTGTAATTTCGTGTTTAATTATTCAGCGTGTGCCGATATATCGCAGCTATAGGGGGCGATATATCGCAGCACGTAGATACGGAAAACACGAAACGATGCACGGTCGCCTCGGGCATACTGGCCCAGGCGATATATCGCCTACAGGGGGCGATATATCGCCTCCTCCAGCATAAATTCAAACTCTTTTGAATTCATTTCCTTTCAGCCATTCAAACTCCTTCAACAGTCCAGCATCTTTTGAACGAGTCTTCAGCCTCTGCTGAACGATTATTCAAATGATTTTCACCTAAAAAGCCATTATTTTTATTCAAGTAAAATCAAGATACTTTCATTCCCAAACTCTATAAATAGGACCTAGTACCCAGCCATTATTCACCTTTTACTCTAAGTTCAGAAGCTGCTAGTGCTAAGTGAGTGTGAGAGTGTAAACACCTGGTTTGGGAAATCATAAGCTTAAACATCATAAGCTTATCAAACACTTTGGGAAGTGAGATTCTATAGTATTTCGGTTGTGGTGTAGATCTATCTTACAAGTCTTTGAGGTAACCAAAACTCTAGTTCATTTTTGTATTATGTTATTTTCTTCCTCATAGTCTTCTACTCAATCTCTAACCTTAATCTTCATTTTGGTTAGGGGATCTAAGTTCTTGAAGCACATAAGTTTGGTAAGTGTGACTTTCAATGGTTTAGTCTTTCCATCCCTTTCATTTCATCTCCTTTCTTCTTTAGACTCACTCTTTCTTATGGTTTTAGGAGTGTTCCAAAAAATCCCAACTCAGTCCACATATCCCGGTAACTTTGGTAAGGAAAATAGGCTAGAATCTATATGTTTATGTTTATATGTGTTATGTTATGATATGTTATGAATATGTTATGAATGTGTATGTTTGTAGGCTTGGGCTTATGCCCTTTTTGACTAACAAGACCCCAAAAAGATTGTGGGCATATGCCTATTTAGCTGGTAGGACCCCACTAATCTCATGGGCATAAGCTTGTTTAGTCTAAGGGACCCCAAGTAATAATGGCCATTATAATAAGTGTATTATGTGTTATGATATGTCTTTATGTTTCTTATGAAATTATGTTTATGACTATGTGTTAGATTTTCCTTGCTGGGCAGTAGGCTCATTCCTTTCTGTTTATGTGCAGGAAATAAGCTTTAGAGGCGGAAAGATTCGTGACGCTTAGAGGATGTGTATCGATGGTGAATGGAGTCAAGGGGCCGAGCGTTATTCGATTCGAGGATGTAGTCTTGTTTATGTTTTTTTATGGTTTCAAATGTATTTTTCGCACTTTCTATGTAACTCTTTTTACTTTAAGTTATTTTTGTTTTAAAGACAATGGGTACCCATATCCTACTTATTTTTATGAAAGTAACCTTTGTTTCTACAAGTTTATAATAAATTATGGTATTTTCGCAAATGTATGTTTTAGTAAGAATTTGTATGTATAGTTCGATAATGGTCCAAATAGACTAGATTAGTGGGTCATTACACTTATTTATACGTAAAAGGCCTAAAGCGATGTGGACCGTCCGATCAAACTAGTGCAAGATCTGAGGATAGTGTTTCGAAAGACAAAACGATGGCAAAAAGTTGGCCAGACCATTAATGCAATCCTCGAAACCCGAACAGACGCCAATCGCGGCGTTCCACGTGTCCAGTACTCAAGTAATGGGCAAAACCTAGATAATCGCGACAGAAGTTTTAAAGTCCCCGCCGTGTAAGTCATAAAATGACGTCGTAGAACACGAGATGGGACTTGGGGGGCAAATGTACATCCTAAAATTCAGCACAAGCCTTTTTGACAGCTCGGGTACAGTGGGCTAGCCAAGGACTGTAATGGATGAGTCACAAGTTCATATTTCCTCTGCAAGGGCAGCACGATTCCCTAGGTAAATAGCACGAGCTGATGAATACAAAGCGATAGGCATGATCTGGAAACACTTATGAAGCAAAGCATCTGAGACACGAGCTACTACTACGCTCAACTCAGGTACGCTAAAGATCTGCCATGTCCATGGATCTTTATAAACCTGGATATGTTATATAAACGTGCGTGATCAGACATCACATGTCCATTTATCCCTGAATTCCCGGACACGTAATATAATCGTGCATGATCAGACATCACATGTCCGATTATGCCAGATGACCCATGATCAGTTTTACCTAATGATTAGACCATACCTTAATATAAATTGGAATATTCATCAATAGTACGAGACATGTCACATGAGGGATTTGCATTCACGTGATGACCCCAACGCCTACCCAGGGATTGTTTTTCTTTCTATAAATACCAAGACCTTGGATAGGGGAGGGGGTTGATTGTTTTTCTGTAATGCAAATACTTTGTCAAAATATAGAGAGATATACAGTAATAATACAGACTCGTGGACTAGGCGTATTTTAACCTCCGAACCCGTCAAAAGGAACGAGTGTTCTCGATATTTCGTTTCTAGTATTTTTAAGTATCATTTTCTTATTATGGTTTATCATTAAGCACCAATCCATCCCAGCTATATTTTTATAATTCACTGTTGACGAAAAACCGTGTCAACATCATCTATATGAAAAATTTAATAGGCAGCCCAAATATATGTCATTTTGTATAATTTTGACTATAATACCCCTTTCACTAAACTTCTCACTCTCTCTCACATTAATGTACACCCATAATTAATTTTTGTGTTCTACATAAAAAATTTAAGGCTTTAAATATGCTAAACGTGTAGATCTCGAAAAAAATACTAAGATTAAAAAAAAAAAAAAACAGATATTTAAGCAAAAAGTTATGGCTCACCAAAATTTTCGTCAAATTTCAGCGCAGAGCTTTGATATAGCATCGATGTACCATCGATTTTGCATTATTTTGGCCAAAAATCAAGTTTTCATGATTGCATCACAAGAGCATAAAAAAAGCATCGAAACAACATCGATTTTGCATCGAAAAAGCATCGTTTTGGCAATTTTTTTTCTTCAAGATTGCATAATTTTTCTATCGAATTTGCGTTGATTTTCCATCGAGTTTGTACAGTTTTGGCCAAAAAATCAATTTTTGTGGATGCATCGCAATTGCATCGAATAAGCATCGAAATAACATCGTTTTCATTATTTTTTTTTGTAAAAAAACGATGTTATTTTGATGCAATTGCGATGCATCCATAAAAATTGATTTTTGGCCAAAACTATGCAAATTTGATGGAAAATCGATGAAATCTTGAAAACTTGGTTTTTGTTGTTGTTGCCAAAATGATGATTTTTCAATGCAAAATCGATGTTGTTTCGATGCTTTTGCGATGCAATCATGAAAACTTGATTTTTGGCCAAAATGATGCAAAACCGGTGGTACATCAATGCTCTGCGCTGAAATTTGACGAAAATTATGGTGAGCCATAACTTTTAGCTTAAATGTCAGTTTTAGTTGATTTTTCGAGATCTACATGTTTAGCATTATAAAGCCTTAAATTTTTGATGTAGAACACAAAAATTAATCATGGGTACACATTAATGGGAGAAGTGTTTATGAAAAAGGTATTTTTGTCCAAAATATAGTTGGGGGCACATTAATGGGAGGAGTATTTAAGTTGACATATTAAAAAATTTCCTATGTTATAATGCAAAAACCTAAAATTTTCCTTTGATAATTGTAGACTATTAAGCATAAATAGTGAAATTCTCTTCACATGTGTATCAACTTAAATTTATAAATTGTCCTCACATGCTAAATTACCAAAATACCCATCAATTGTAAATGGGTTATTACATTGTGTACAAGAGAACTGACATTTCTTTATTAAAATGATATTTATCATCATTGACCACCCTTTGTTTTTTTTTTTTACAAACCTTGCCTTTTTTTTTTTTTGATAAAGTGGATTTTGTAGAGGTGTGGAACCAACATCAAATTATCGTTTAAATGTCCGAAACGGCGCAGTATTGCAAACTTTTGTTTCGTGTTAGTGTGATGTGTGTTGCTACTTTGGTTCGGACACAACGTTGAGAAATCAAAAACTTGAAAAACTGGCGGCCTCGCTTTTGAATTAAACAGAGAAAGAGAGCTCTGTTTGCCGTAGAAGATGATAGTAAGGACTCCCCAACCGAAGAGGCCGCGGGCTCCGGAAACCGTAGCTCCGAACAGCCTTTCGCCGGCGGCATCCGGCTCCGACCTTCCTCTCGTCATCTATGAGGACCCTCCATCCTCGTCTCAGAAGACCCACGACCACGACCACGACCACGACCACGACCATGACTCCTCCCACCCAATGCTCTGCACCTATCAGTGTCGCCAATTGGTTAGGGACATTTCTTTTTCTCCATTGATTCTTTCATTCGTTCCTTCTAATTCATCCATTATAACTTGCTTTGGTCTGCATTTATTACCTGCTTAATAACCTGATTTAGGTCAAATCGGATTTCCTTGTTGCCTTAAGCTCTGCGGAGAAGGAAGCTTGCGATTATAAATCCAAATTTGAGGCATTAAATGAGAAGTTCTGCAACCTTGGTTCGTTTGTTTCCTAACAAACTTAATATTGCTAGCTAGAATTGCGTTGTAATTCTTGTGATAGTGATTTTGTATATAGATAATGTTGTTTTCTTATTAGTGTTACAATGTATGTATTGCTTCATATTATCGTATACTTCTGATATTCTTTTATGCATCTCCATTTTTCTGAATCTTTTTGTTTTGGTAGTATGTGGATATCCTAATTTGCAGTAAATGTTGCAGTAGCAGAGAAGAATAAGTATGTGGATCAATTCCTATATGCAGAGCAAGAACTTGCTGCTGCAAAAGGACGTGAACAAGCGCTGCAAGAACAGCTTTTGAAGGAGATCAATGATTCTCAGGAACGTCATAAACAGCAGCTACAGTCGTGCAATGAACATGTGGTAATTAATTCCTTTGAGTGCCTAAGGAATTTTAATATGGGTAACAGCAATATCTGTGATGATCATGTTTTTTGCTGGAATTTGTTTTAGATTTAGTATAAGTTACTCAAAAATTATAATGGCTATACATTTTTCTGAAAATATGTTTTGACTCTCTTTCCAGACACTGGAGTATTTGATTTCTCCTGTTCATTCAAGTTTATTGCCGCTTTCTAATGTACTTGTATAATTTTTTTTCTTTTTTTTTTTTTGTCTTTTTTGCACATTATTTAAAATTTTAGGTAAAGTTCCAAACTGAAATGAACCTTCGCATGAAAGCGGAGTCTAAAGCAGCTTTGGCAGAGGAGGAAGTAGGTATTTTGAAGGGAAAACTTAGTCATCTTTCTGAAAGTACAGAGAGAGAGAAACAACGTCTTGGCAGTGAACTTGAACAGCTGAAAAGAGAGTCAAAGCTTTCAATTTCTAGAATATATGCTGATGTGAGTTGTTGGTACTCGTCAATTTAGTTTGAGATTTCTAATTGTCTGTACAAGAACTTCTTTCTGTTTTTTTTTGGTAACTGGTACTTCTTTTATTTGTAGCTTGAAAGGATGGAGTTTAAAGCTAATAATGCCAAGGAAGAATCAGCGCTACTGAAAGAGCAGCTAGAAGATTCACAGAACCAACTTAAAGAGGTCATTTTTTTATAGGAAACCAATTGTTAAGGACTCAAAAAATTTACAGAAAAATAGGTGGATAAATATTCTGCTAAAGAAAAACATAATAAAATAACCCAAAAGAACAAACAAAACTGTACCAAGATTGAGGTAAATTTTCATCAGAGAGAAATCAAGGAAAGAGGGAAATCCTTAAATTCCTTTTCCATAGAAGCCCTAAGAAAAGCTAAACATTTAACTTGTTCCCTCATAGAAATCACATTCAATGTCTTCTGAAGATCCAACTACTTCTTTCCAGAAAAATACTCTACACAGTAGTTATCACCACCCAATTCTTTTGGTATCTTTCATGATTGCTTTTCCATTTCGCTGTCAGCTTTTAGTTTGTATTTACATCTTACATCTGTTATGCAGACCAGTTTTTGATTTTTGAATCTTTGAATGCTTAATCTAACAACTTAGAAATCTTTTGAGTACACTATAATTTCACATACATTATATATATGATACACAAGGCCATGTGTAGATTTGTATTGTGATACTGTATTCTAGTAGCTTTTACTTTCTACTTTTTCAGAATGGCAGCACAATGATATGATAAACCAAAATCTTCTATTTGGTGTGATTCCATTCCATTACATATCATTATAAGGACAAATATAACTAAAATAAAATAACTGACAGGTCATTAACTAATAAAGTTATCTCACTACCTTTTCCAGTGTTTGTTATTGAAGTGTGAACTAGAGAAGAAATTATCAACTTTCACATTTCAAGAAGCTACCACTTCAGAGGATCATATGTTGGTTAAGCATCTACAAGATGAGCTTAGGAACTATGTAAGTTTGCTGCTTATGTATACCCCTTTGTAGTTGGCCTTTTGTGCTTTCAGTTTATAATGAATGGTTACTATTATGAAGTCACCTAGCATCCACAAATTATACTTATAGCTATATTTTTCTTTATTGGTCACCTAACTAACCGTTTTCAATCATTTTATAAAATATAACACTAAGTTGATATTTTTGGTTCCAAATCATTGAGGTTCACACTATTTTATGCATATTTCTTAATTTTCTTTGCATTGATAATATGTACCAAATTATATAAAAATGGGATAGAATAGAATAGAATAGAATAAGAGAGGAAATTTGAAAGTACTGATTGAAAAGCATGAAATTTGAAACCTTGGTTCTCTTCTCTCTCTTTTTATTCATAGAGACTAAAACTGTAAATACAAGCAAATAATAGAAGAAAGAGTGGAGGAAGTGTATTTATATAGCTAGCACACTTGGTGCACATAATTAACCATAAATAAGGAGGTCCCAAGTTTGATTTGGAGACCACCTTATCCCTTCCCCTCCTCACCACTAAGCTAGCCTCAATTACATTGAATGTAGTGTATTATTAGATTGCAAAAGTAATTGCAATAGTCAAAACTGATTTTGAGAAGGCATATGACTGTGGGGAGTGGAATTTTCTAGATTTGGTGCTTAATAAAAAAGGATATAAGTTGAAGTGGAGGAGTTGGATGAAGTGATGCTTTTTTTCTTTTGGTATCCTATTCTATATTCATTAATGGAAAGCCTAGAGAGCTAAGACAAGGATATCCCTTATCTCCTTTCCTGTTTGCTATTGTGGTGGATGTTCTTGGGCGAATGGTAGAAAAGCTAACAATTTCTCTTTTTAAGGGATTTTCAATGGAAAAAGATAAGATTACAATGAGCCATCTTTGATTTGAGACGATATGGCGGTTTTTTGAATGATGATAGCTCTATCCAAATTTTGCTTGATATTTTTTAGGTCTTTTACGCTATATCTGGGCTGAAAATAAATATACACAAAAGCTAGTTGTTAGGGCTGAATTTAATAATAGCTTAGTGGAAGCTAATGCTTTAACCGTTGGGTGTGAACTAGGACAATGAACTAAGTATTTGGGGCCGCCCTTGGGGTGGAAATCCTACCAAGTTATTGTTTGGTGATCTAGTGTTGACCAAATACACCCGCCGACTAGGTGGGTGAAAATGTGCCTTTCTATGTAAAGGGAGAAGGTTGACAGTTATTCAATCAGTTCTCCTTTTATTTTGAACAAGAAACAGGACATTGTATTAAATCAAAGGAATAGAATACAAAGAAATCAAAGGAAACATGCTTTCTTAAAATCAGAGAGCATGAACTTGAGAGCAACCATTATGCAGCCACAGTGCCAATTTGAACTTGACCAGATCCCACAGCCTATCTATGTCTTTCTCTTTTCGTTAAAAATATGACTGTTCCTTTCTGACTACAAAACCCAAAAAGCTGCAGCTACAATGGATTGCCACAACTTTTGCTTGTGTTGGTTCTCCTTTATATAAAACAACCAAATATGAGTGCAACATGCTGGAGCACACCAAGACAACCTAAATTCTTTGAGAACCCTAAACCAGAGATTCAAAGAAAATAAGCAATGTAGAAAAAGATAATCTAAATCCTTTAGTCATCTCTTCATTACTAATATACTACCTTCCACTTTTTAGGGTGCCTAAAACTTTAATAAACCTATTAGAAAAGTTGATGTGAGACTTCATTTAGAAAGGAGGTGATCTATCAGGATCTGAGCACTTGGTGGTTTGAGATTTGGTGTGTAAACCCAGGTTTCAAGGAGGATTCTGCGTTGGCAAGATGGAGATGAGAAATAATGCGCTCCTTATGAAATGGCTGTGGTGGTTCCCTTTAGAAAATCGTTCTCTTTGGCATAAAGTTATAAAAAGTACATATGAAAATGTTGATAACTTTTCGGATACTAGAAAGGAAGAAAGGTTGTCATCTAAAGGCCCATAGAAAAGAATTGCAACATTGATGATCAAAGAACCCATAGAAAAATTGAAAAGAAATACAAGGAAATATGAAAGGTGATAACCCAAGTTCTTTGAGGGACCTAGAGACCTCCCAAGAGCTCGAATCTCACTACACTTCACTCACACATTTCATGCCCTCCTTCATGTTGTACTTCGACAAATGTCTTCTCTTTTGAAGGAAAGGGATCTCAGGCCACCACACAATCACGAACTTCATCAAGATTTCGATTTAGCTCGGCAAGAAAATCATACTCTCGATCACTTTGGATCTTGCAATGTTGTTTGACAATACACTCAGCACATCAAGAGTCACCATCAGTAAATAAGTCGAGTTCTTGCCATAAATCTTGGAGATCAAAAAAGTCCGAGTCATTGAATTTAAACCTTGCTTTAATGCCTTTTGCTTTGACCGGGTTCAAATATTTGAGAGCCAAGATCTGAATGCACAAGACCAAAGTTTAAAAATGCATTATTGAGGTAGTGACAAAAGGCCTTGGTCTGACAGATTGGCTTACGCCTCACCTTAGGGAGGCACTGACTCAAATGGTGCCTCACGGTATTGTGGGAAGCATAAGCCTCCCTCATTTCACTCATTTTTAATTTTTGGGCCAAGTAAATGGGCCCATTAAAACCCAGAGTCATTTTTAAAAATAATGACATCCCAACTCAGAAATTCGTTAGTGTTTAACTTAGGATTTTTATCTCACCCTGTAGCTGTGCTGCTAAGAAAAAAGGCTGTATTTTTATATATAAGTTAAATACTGGACAATTTTACATTTTATGCCATATTTGAATATGAAATTACTAATTTTAATCTTAATTTCTAGTATGGTTTATGTTATGATGTGTATGTTTGAATTATTATTGCTTTGTACTTTTAGGAATTTTAGAAGTACTTTTGTTAATTGAATGTTTGAGGCTTACACCTCATCGTACCAAGATAAAACGCCTTGGTACTTAAAATCGCTTTTTTAAACGTTGGATAAGCCATGCGGGAACAATATTCAGCCATCCAAGTGCTTATGTGGACTGGCTGAGGATGGAGCTGCAAGCTCAACTGGGAAGGTTGCAGATCAAAAAACACAAATCTACAAAAAAGACATCCCTACCAAGTCTTGTCTCCAGGGTGGTGTCTATGTTGCAGATCAAATGGAGAATTAATAACTCATTTATTCGTGGAATGTTCTCTAGTACTAAGCTAATCTACTCAAGGAATTTATCTTAAACTGGTGTATGCCTTGACATATTATACCCCACTGTTGTCGTGTAAGTTAAAGGGAGATTGGCGTAGTTCAACCTTGTGGTCAGCAGCCATCCTGGCCATTTTTTGGGCTGTATGGTTGAAAAGAAACAGCAGAGTATTTGATGACAAAGAAGAACAGAAGAAAGGTTATAGGAAAAGATAAAATTCTGGGTGGAAACTTGGGTTTTTAAAGCTAAAGGCTCTGGGGGTCTATCTTTTCTCGATCTTAGCAGGAATTGGGCAACTCTTCTGTAAAAAGATAGGCTCACTTTTTTTTTTTTTTATTATTTTACTATGTTGTGTGTTTTTGTTTCAAGCTATAGTTAGCTTCCTGGGTGGCAACTTGGGTTTATAAAGCTAAAGGTATTGAGGGACGCTTTATCTTAGATCAAAGGAGAGAGTGGACCAATTTCTTGTAATGTTGCTGTTTTCTTTTCCTGTTTTTTGCCTGTATTTCAGGTTTATGTTCTCAATTCTATAAGTTTAATATGGTCCTCCTATTACTTTGTCTTTTATCTCATTGATTAATACAAATTTTTGTTTCTATTAATTTTTATTTTTTATTCATCATTAGGAGGCTGAGGTGAGAGAAGCAAAAAAGTTGAAATCATCTCATGAAAACATTGGGCTGTTAAAAGAAAAGCTTTTGGAAGAAAGAGCTCGCAGGGAGAGAGCAGAGTCCGAGTTAATAAAATCACAAGAGATGCAGCTAAGCATCAACAAGTTAGAGGACGAATTGTCATCTTGGAAGTTATTGATTAAAGACATACCTGGAGTGTCATGTTCTGAGGACATATGTATCAAGTTTTCAGCCTTTCAGAAGTAAGCATATAACTTTATATCAGGAGCTTCTCTTTTTATATTTATTTTAACTTAATTTTTATTTTATTAATATGAAAAGTCTTAGCTCTCTCTGTTCTTGGTAGCCTGTGACTGAAACTAAACGCTTTAAATTACATCTGCAATGCAAAGTTTTTCTGTTTTCTTTATGATGGAATTTTTTCTTTGCATATTGGTGATGAAAGTATAGAAGTCTTGCATTAGGGTTCATTTTATTATAGTTTATTCCGTTCTGATTAATTTATGCATGGAGTGTGCATCACATGGATAGTTATTTTGCACATATTTTGACAAGGACCTTATTTTGTGCACGCGTCGATTGTCAAAAGAAGTAATTACCTCTGAAGAGAATGATTAAGTTGCTTCTTTTAGTTTATAGTTATAGCAAAAAGGCTTCGATTTAGTGGGCTCTGTCTGTTATCAGTAATTTCCAAACAGATATTCATTGTTTTCTTTTCTGTTATTGTAAACCTTTATCTTTTTCCAAGTTTTTATAAAGGTTTATAAAAAAATCTGATAAAAAATAAATGTTCCCCAATTATAAGAAGATAAGATATCCCCCAGAAAACAGAAAAAATGAAAATTAATAATAATAATAATAATAATAATAATAATAATAATAATAATAATAATAATAATAATAATAAACTATTGTAGAAATATTGTACATTAATTTCAGTATCAATACATTTATTTTTTTGTATATATCATTTGATTCTAGGCTTAAAATAGTTGACCTAGGTGGCTGTCAGATATGATCTGATTTGTACAGCTTACATAGCTGACTGGCTTACATTGAAAAAGATATCAAATAATACACTTCTCTACATGGTATCGGATCATCTTTTCTGAGACCTACCTCTCTTCCTCACGTGTATCTTCTCCAAACTCAGTAACAATCAGCCATGGCCAATCCCATTGCTCCAAAAAACACAGATGAAACCACTGCCATATCTGAAATTTCCAAAACACCATCTGTACCTATTCCCCACCAATATGACCAGCCTAATCTCCAAATAACCATTCATAAATGGAATGGTCAGAATTTCCTCCAATGGTCATAGTCTGTGACTTTATATCTTACTGGTTGTGGTCGCCTCGGCTATCTCACCGGCGACATTGCTGCTCCTGCACCCACTGATCCGTCCTTCACCAAATGGCATTTCGAAAATTCTCTTATCTCTTGGCTTGTCAACTTGGAAGTTGAAATTGGTTGGACTTACATATTTCTCTCTACTGCCAAAGAAGTGTGGAATGCTGACAAAGAAGCCTTCTCTGACCTTGACAATTCTGCACAAGTATATGAACTCAAGTCCAAATTTCGGGACCAAAAAATACTCTTTCTGTAACTCAATACTATAGTATTTTGTATAATCTTTGGCAAGAAATTGACCTATTTTATGTTTTAGAATGGAAGTGCTTCGATGATGCTTGATCGTGAGTGTTTATTTGATTTTTTACATGGCCTGAATCGTGACCTAGATGAAGTTCGTGGTCGCCTCCTCAGAAATTCTTCTCCTCCCTCGATTCGTGAGGCCTTTGTCGAAGTTCGACGAGAGGAAAGCTACAAGTGGGTAATGATGGGACCTCCCCCGACTCCTGAAGTAGATCATTTTGCTCTTGCTGCCCGGTGCCACCTCTTGCCGCTGAACCTCATGGACAGCGCTGTGAACGCCCATGGTGTGAACATTGCAGCAAGCTCGGTCGCACAAAAGCTAGTAGCTGGAAAATACATGGTAAACCAGCATATTGGAAGCCCAGAAATGCTACTACTGCTCACTTTGATGGGCGTGCTTTGTCTACTTCCCAATCTCAATCATTTCCCTTCACTTCTGATCAGATTGCCCAACTCCACCAGCTCCTTACCTTTGCATCTGCCCCTGAGCAAATCACTTTTGCCCCAAGTACTTATGTTGCCTGTACTGCCCAAACAACCCATTGGATAGTTGATTATGGCGCGTCTAATTACATGACTGGTCAATCCATGCAGTTCAACATTTATAATCCTTGCCCGGGTACTATTAAGATAAAATCGCTGATGGTTCTGTCTCCACGGTGGTTGGTAAAGGATCCGTTTACATATCCTCTTACACTTAAAAATGTTCTTCATGTGCCAAATCTATCTTGTAATCTCCTTTCCATTAGCAAACTTACCCTCGATAATGGCTACCTTGCTAAATTCACTCCCATATCTTGTATTTTTCAGGAAATGTCCTCGGGGAAGACCATTGGGAGTGCGAGGGAATGTAGCGGGCTGTATTACTTTGATGCTGATCCGCCACCTATTGAAGTGAATAAAAGTTTGCATTTTGGCTGTAATGTTTCTAGTGCTTTTGATATTATGAGGTAGCATTATTGTTTAGGCCGTCCTAACTTTCCATATCTTAAACATTTATTTCCTACTATGTTCGGAACAAAGACTTGAGCATGTTTAAATGTGAAGTGTGCTATTTTGCTAAGCATACTCGTTCTGTTTTTCGCTCTCACCCATATCAAGCATCAAAACCATTTACTCTTATTCATAGTGATATGTGGGGTCCTTCTCGGGTTAAAAATATTTCTAATACCAGATGATTTATTTCATTTATTGATGACCATACACGCTTAACTTGGGTGTTTCTTTTAAAAGATAAATCTGATGTTGCTACCACCTTCAAATTTTCACTCCATGCCTAAAAATCAATTTCAAGCTAATCTTCAGGTTTTACACACTGATAATGACACAATATATTTTAATTCCATCTTGGGTGATTATCTTATCTTTAATGGTATAATCCATAAAAACTCATGTGTCAGCACTCCTCAACAAAATGGGATTGCTGAAAGAAAAAACAGGCACTTGTTAGAGGTTGCTAGGGCTCTTATGTTTACTACCTCTGTTCCTAAAAGTTTTTTGGGGAAACTATTTCAACAGCAGCATATCTCATAAATAGAATGCCTTATCGGGTTTTACAACATCAAACTCCAATCTCATTACTCCAAAAAAGCCTATCCTCAAAATCATCTCATCTCTAATATACCACTCGACATTTGGTTGTACATCCTATGTTCATGTTTTAGGTCCTAATAATACTAAACTTGACCCTCGTTCCCTCAAATGTCTGTTTCTTGGTTATTCCTCTACAAAAAAAGGTTACAATTGTTTTATTCCCGTCAACCAACGGATGTGCGTCTCTTTGGATATCACCTTTGATGAAGAAAAACTTTTCTATCCCAACTCTTCGCTTGAGGGAGTGACAGTGAGTGATGCTCACTGTTGGGGTACTTATTTTCCAATGATAGGACCAGAGTTAGGTTCACCCATTAATCCTATTTCTACCATTTCTAATACTAAGCCTATTTTTGAAACAATCAGCCTTGAAAGAGAGAACAACGACCCACAAGATTTAGAAAAAGAGCTGTTGGTTTGTACTAGGCGACGGGGCAAAACACAAATAATACAGCCACCTACAGACACTGCCTCTCATGAGTCTAAATCGGCGACAACTCCTACTGTAAGTAACTTTTTGAATCCCATTTCACTTGATTCTAATTCTAATATGGAGAATCCAAGTGTAATTGAGATAGATTTGCCGATTGCAAAAAGAAAAGGGGTTAGGAGTTGCTCTCTACATCCTATATCTTAGTATGTGTGCTATAGCCGGCTCAAACCAAAGTTCAAAGCCTTTGCTGCCAAAATTGAAGAATTAATCATTCCAAAGAATATTGAAGAAGCTCTTTTAGTCCCTAAATGGAAGAAAGCCGTTAATGAAGAAATAGGAGCACCGGAGAAAAACATGACTTGGAAGGTTGTTTCTATGCCAAAGAATCAACATGTGGTAGGGTGCAAATGAGTTTTTACTGTATAATACAAGGCTGATGGTACTGTAGACAAATACTAGGCAAGACTGGTTGCAAAGGGGTTTACTCAAACATATAGGGTTGACTACATAGAAACTTTCGCACCAGTGGCAAAACTAAATACAGTAAGAATTCTATTATCAATAGCTGCTAATCTTGACTGGTCTTTGTAGCAGCTTGATACCAAGAACGCATTATAAAATGGAGATTTAGAAGAAGTGTATATGAAGATCCCTCTTGGTTTCAAAGAAAGATATGGACGAGAAAATGTGTCATCTGAAGAAATCTCTTTATGGCCTGAAGCAATCACCGTGTGCATGTTTTGAGCGGTTCAATTAAGTGATCAAGAAGCATGGGTACAAACAAAGTTAGACAGATCATACATTATTTTTTAAACATTCGAAAGATGGTAAAGTTGCTCTTCTTATTGTCTATGTGGATGACATGATTCTAATTGGAAATGATTTGAATGAGTTAGAGAACCTCAAAAGATTGCTAGCTCAAGAATTTGAGGTAAAGGATCTTGGTCAAATGAGATACTTTTAGGGTATGGAGATTGCAAGTACCAAACAGGGGATTTCAGTTTCTCAACGTAAATATGTCATGGATTTGCTTAAAGAGACAGGAATGCTTGGCTGTAAACCAGTTGCAACACCGGTGGAACCCAAAGGGAAGTACAAGAAAATGACAGAGAAACTAGTGGACAAGGGGATGTTTCAGCGACTAGTGGGGAAGTTGATATACTTATTCCACACAAGACCTGATATTGCTTTTGCAGTAAGCTTGGTTAGTCAATATATGCACAGACCTCTAGAAGAACACTTGGAGGCAATATACAGGATATTGTGATACCTGAAGAAGACACCAGGAAAAAGTTTATTGTTAGAAAGATTGGAGAAAAGGGTGTAGAAGCTTTCACAGATGTAGATTGAGCAGGATCCATTGAGGACAGAAGATCAACATTTAGATATTGTACCAAGGTATGGGAGAATTTGGTTACTTGGAGGAGCAAAAAACAATCCGTTGTGGCAAGAAGTAGTGCAGAAGCTAAGTTGAGAGCTATTGCTCAAGGAGTATGTGAATTGATCTGGATTAAACGTGTCCTTGAAGAACTACAACTTCAAAAGACAAGTCTTTTAAAACTATACAGTGATAACAAATTAGCAATCAATATATATAATCTGGTTCAACATGATAAAACCAAGCACGTAGAGGTGGATCGTCATTTCATAAAAGAAAATATTGAAGAGAAAGAGCTTATCTATGTGCAAAGCAAACAACAAGCTGCAGATTTGTTGACTAAAGGGTTATCAAAT
Source organism: Humulus lupulus (assembly GCF_963169125.1). Taxonomy (NCBI): domain Eukaryota; kingdom Viridiplantae; phylum Streptophyta; class Magnoliopsida; order Rosales; family Cannabaceae; genus Humulus; species Humulus lupulus. The sequence continues at coordinate 177,009,733 of NC_084793.1, forward strand.
GAGAGTTTTGATGAGCAAGTGAACAAGCTGGGCATGTGGAATCTGTATGCTTCAGCTTGAGGGAGGGTGTAGAAATATTGTACATTAATTTCAGTATCAATACTTTCCTTTTTCTGTATATATCATTTGATTCTAGGCTTAAAATAGTTGACCTAGGTAGCTGTCAGATTTGTTCTGATTTGTACAGCTTACATAGCAGATTGGCTTACATCCTATATATAGGATATTGTATGTCTTGAAAAAGATATCAAATAATACACTTCTCCATAATTTCTGCTCAGGGAATTTTCCCCTTTGCCATTTAAAAGCCATATCCATATTATTTTTCTTAATTTTTTTGCATTTTTTTAAAAAAAGAATCTGCTTTTGGATTACCTATTTCTGTGCTGTCTTTTTGTTCTGGACTATGATAGTTGATCCATCGGGTTAAAAGCCAATGGGACTTAATGAGATGTATCTATGGGACAAATTGAAGTGACTTTTTTGTGGGTATCAACAGTTCAAGGATATGATAGACCCCCCATCACCTACACATATGCACATAGGCATCCAGGTGGACACAAGGCCAACTAAGCCCTGAGGAGTGCTCTTCCAGCAGCTTTGGGTGGTGCTCCCCCAGCTGAAAAGTTAGTTAGGCTTTGGAATTGGTGAGGTGGGTAATGGTTGTTATTAGGTGTAGCATAAGGGCAAGGGTAGCCTTTTTGCTTTTGCTGTAGTGGGAATAAATAGGAGAGTGGTTGGTACATGCTTTTTGTCTAGCCATTTGTAGTAAGTTCTTGTAACCTTTGGGAGAAACCAGGTTCTTGAATTTCTGGATATCAATACATTTCCTCAGTTTCTTCTTCCATTTCTCTGTGTTCTTGTGTGTTTTGTGTGATTGTGCAGGTAAAATCCATCAGAATACTGTTTTTTTTTTTTGGATTAGTTTCCTGTGTTCGAGCTTGAGTTTTTTTTGAAGCTGGACTTGTTCATCTGCACATTAGAGCAAGCTCATTGTTTGCTTGGCATTTGCTGAAATTTATTTTTGATGCAGAGAGGTTATTGATAGCACAATGAAGGTGGGTGAGGCAAATGTTCGCATGAAACAACTTGAGGTGGCTATGGATTCTGCACAAGTAGATAAACAAAAAGCTGAAGCTGAGGTTGCTTTGGCCAAAGAGAAGGCAGAATTATCAAAATCAGAGCTTAAACAGATAGAGAAAATGGTAATTGTTTATTCTCAGAGTCGCTTTTTGAAAGTAATAAGGTTTTATTATAGAATGATCAACATATTATACAGGGAGATGTTGCGGAAGATGGGAGGGGGACTTAAAGGAGTTTTTGTCTGATATAAATGCTATCTATCACAGCACTTTAAAGCACACATTTAGGAGTTTTTTTAATATGTCGAAGTGACATACTTTTAAGCTACTAAGATACCTTCTTTTTATTGTAAATAATTTTAATTTTTAGCTAATGGTTTATCGAATACTTGGTCATACAAAAAATGGAAGGAGCGACATCATTTCTTACCTTCACTTTGCTCCTTTTGTGTGAATTGAAGATCTTTAATGTAAATTTCGTTGTTCCTTGTTGAATCATATTGGACAATTGCAGCTTTCCATGGTTACTGATGAAAGAGATAGCTTGAAAAATGTTGTTAACAAGTTAAAGAAATCCAATAGTAGTGAAGCAAGGGACCAAGAAGCAAGTGGAACTGGAACTTTTGTCAAGGTTGGGAAAGTTCTCAATTGTATTATGGCACAATTTTACTTGCACAATTTCTCCTAAGGTGCTTTCTTTGGTCATGTGGTTGTGTTTGTAGGAGCTTGAAACATCGCTTTTGAAGAAAGAATGCTATATTAAAGAGTTGGAGACTAGTTTAATTGAACAAAAAGAAATCAATAGTAGTAAATATGAGGAAGTAAAGTTGCTCAATGAGAGGTTAAACAATGAAGCCAAGAGAATAAAATCACTGGAGAGGGAGAATGATAGATTGCGTTCGGAGATCTCTTTATTGGAGTCCAAGGTAGGTTCCAGTAATTTTTTGAGTTCTTTCACAGTAACATTGTCATAATTTCATAATTAAAGTGACTAGATGTAATATGAGCTTTTATATGATTATTATTGTATGTTCAAGGAAAAATTTGGCGAATGTTCCTAGTGAAAAATTAGTATTACATAAGGTTTTTCTTGGCTGCCTAGTGGACGACTGATCAAAACTGAAAGCAAAAACAGAAAATGATGAGAAGACATCTGAAGAAAATAGAGAGAAAAACTATCATTTTCCTTGATTTAGACTAGGCTATTGTACATAATTTATAGAAGAAGTTTGACAGAAAATCTGCCACTAATTCTCCTTTATTACATGATAAAATAATCCTTAAAAATTGGGCTTTTAAATAAAAACCTGATCACATCAAATCAGCAAGGAGATTTCAGATCTTAGAGATATTTTTCCTTTTATTGTAAGAATAAACCTAGAGAGAAATTTTCTAGCAATAAATTCGACAGTCAACAATATCTAATGAGCAAGCATTATGTGCCAACACTATCTTGGTATTCAGAAGGAAACTATTTCATATATTTTGTAACAATGAGACATGAGACTCAACAAATGGTCTTTTCTAATCTATTCCAGCAGTCTAGGTATGTGGCCATTCAATTTGTTTACATGCCTTGTTGCCAATGGGGTCGTAGGCCAGTTTGGCAGTGTTGTGTCTGGCGTACTTGTTGAAATGTGAGTGATGCTTGGGTTGTGCAGGTTGGTAGGGTGGCTTTATGTTAATTACCTTCTTTCCTTTAGATTGTGTTTGGTAAGAAGGAAAATGGGAGGAAGGAGAGGGGTGAGGGAATTATTTAATGGATTTAATGTAGGGTGGTTATTTGGTAGCAAAGATGGGAGGGAAGAGAGTGGAGAAATTCTTAGTTTTAATCAATTTTCAATTCTTCTAAATTGGAGAGATTTTAGGAGAGAAGTAACCAATTGAGTGGATTTTGATTGACGGTTACAAACTTACCCTTGATATTTATAAAAATTACAACCAAACATAGAATAGTAATTGTACAGATGGGCAAAAAAAAAAAAGAGAAAAAGTAACTATACAGATAATCTTTCTTTACTTCCACATCTTTTTCCTACCAAACAAATGGAGAAGATTTTGATCTTGTCTCCTTGTCTCATACCAAACAGGAGAGATGAATGTTTTTATTCCTCTTTCTCTTCCTTCCCTATGAAAAATACCTTTATGTAGAAATAGCGATAGCATATGTGTAAATACCTAAGGTGTGTTGTACAACTAAGTTTAGGTTATAAAATTTCTTTCTTTCTATTTTTTGCTTTTTTGTACATTGTATTCCGCCTATATATTGACCTTTCTATTCTTAAATAAAATTAGACTAGAAGAATTAGGGATGTTGAAGTGATCACAGATGCAAATTGGGCTGGGTCAGTTGATGATTGAAAGTCTACATCTTGGTATTATATAATTGTATGGGGTAATGTGGTAATATGGTGAAGTAAAAAGCAAATAGTAGTTGTAAGAAGCAACGTAGAAGCGGAGTATAGAGCCATGGCCCATGGAGTGTGCGAAGCAATATGAATCAAACGACTATTAGGGGAATTGAAGATTGAATATGAAGCCTCTATTTAGCTCTACTAAGTTAATCGGTCTACCATCAATATTGCACATAACCCTATACATTATGACAGAACTAAACACGTGGAAGTTGATCGTCACTTTATTAAAGAGAAGATTGATGGAGGAACTATGAGCATTAAATATGTACAGACGGATCAACAATTGGCTGATATTCTCACAAAGGGGTTATCCGAACGAGTGCTTGATTTCCTAGTAAACAAGCTTGGACTCGTCAATATCTACAGTCCAGCTTGAGAGGGAGTTTTGACTGATAAGAGAAAATAAAAGGAAATCAATTCCCATGATTTGATTGTAGTAGTAATTTAGTAGTTTCCTTATTTATAGGATTTGTAGTTATCTCTTGATTGTTAGGAAAATAAAATCCTAAAGATTTGATCTTTTTAGTTCAGGGATTGTTTATTATTCTGTAATTAAAGTTGTGATACGAGTATAGCCTATATAATTCTAGCCTTAGGTTGTAAATGAATATCAGAAAATAAAAATATAGAAAAAAGGTGATTATTTCTCACCATTTACACATGGTATCAGAGCTTTAAGGCTCCTTCGGTCCTCTCTGTACCTTGCTTTCCAGGTCGCAGCTCTCCTCGGCTCTAGGCGTCTGCTCTAGGCATTCTCATCAGCAGTCAGGCGACTTCCAGTTCGACCCCGTCGCTCCAGTCCGGCGCCTTCTCAAGTCGCACGACCCTCGACAGTTCTTAGAAGCTCTCGGTCTCGTCGCTCTAGTCCGGTGTCTTCTCCAGTCGCTCGGCCCTCAGCAGTTCTCAGAAGCTCTCGGCCAGTCCTCTCCGTCGCACATCTCCTCAGAAGCTCGGACTCCCAGCCGCCAGTCCTAATCTCATGAAGATGTCTACCAATGAAGATGCTACCTCTCAAACTATTGGGCCTCACTCAACACAAACCCAACACACTAAAATTAACCCTAACTCCAACTCAGCCCAATGGGTCTATGAGCTCTCTTTATAGCCTGAACAGTGGTTCCCTTAATATTATAACCCATAAACTGACTGCAAAAATTATTTGCAGTGGGCCCAATCTGTCAAACTTGTCATCTGTGGTTGTGGGAAACTAGGATACATTACTGGTGATCTCCCAACACCTCCCTCAACTGATCCTACACACAAGGTATGTCAAGCTGAAAATTCTATTGTTCTTGCGCGGCTAACTAATTCAATGGACTAAAAAATCAGCCGCATATATTTATTCTTTAAGACTGCTAATGAGGTGTGGATGTTACTCAGAAAATGTATTTAGATCTCGGTAACGCTTCTCAGATTTTTGAAATCCGTAAAGCTCAAAGAAATCAAGCAAGGTAATCAAATTGTTAGCCAATATTTTTCAGACTTGCAAGACTTGTGGCAGGAACTCGATTTGTATCTGGATACCACACCACTATGTGCTATTGCACTACGATCCATCGGCAGCAGTAGAGAAAGAACGAGTTTTTGAATTTCTTACGGGGTTAAACACTAATCTTGATGAAGTCAGAGGCCGTTTGGTGGATTGTGCCCCATTTCCCGACATTGAATAAGCATTCTCTGAGGTTAGACGTGAAGAAGCAAGTTGTCGTGTCATGCTCGCTACTCCTGAACTGCAGCCCATTGAAAGTTCGACTCTTGTTTCCAAATCCGTCCCTCTACCCCATGGCAGATCCATTCCTGACCCTCGTCATAATCGTGAGGGTGACAGACCTTGGTGTGATCATTGCCAACGTCATGGTCACACTCGATCCACTTGTTGGGTAATCCATAGCAAACCACCCAACTGGACCCCAACGCCGCTAAAATGAGAGAAAGGCCTACCAAACTCAGACTGAGAATAACACTGATCATAATAGTGCTGCTACCCCTTTGTTCAGTAGGGAACAACTTGCCCACTTATACACTCTTTTGAGTCACTCATCCGTGAAACCCAGTTCTAGTCATAGACTCGGTGCCTTCGTGCAACTCTGGTAATTTTTCTTCCACTTCCCAAACACCATGGATCATTGATTCAGGCACCACTGATCACATGACAGGTTTACCACATTTGTATGATACTTATTGTCTTTGTTCTACTAAATCTAGTGTCACAATTGCAAATGGCACCCGTTCTTCTATTGTTGGAATTGACACTGTTAAACTATCTCCTGATCTCATTCTTAAATCAGTACTTTATTTTTCTACTTTGCAATGCAATTTAATCTCTGTCCACAAATTAACTACTGATAAATTCATGTTCAATTCTTGTCAATTTCAGGATCTATCACCGGGAAGGATGAATGGCAGTACTAGGATTCGTGACGGAGTTTATTTCTTTGAAAGACAACATCCAATAAAAGACTGGTCACAAAGCGCGCATAGTTATTGATCAAATACCTTTGGGTTCAAGTTTAGTTTCTAATTCTTGTTCATCGTTTGTTTCAAACTCTGTTTCAAATTCGGACTAAAAAACAATTATGTTATGACATTGTTGACTTGGGAATCCAAGTTTTTTATATTTAAAACAATTATTCCCATCCTTTTTTGTCAATAAAAATGTTGTTGATTTCCATTGCGATATTTGTCAATTTGCCAAGCACACGTGATTCGTTCCCTCAAAAAATGTATACACCTTCCAACCCATTCTCTCTCATTCACAGTGACATATGGGGACCATGGGAAGCGATGGTTTATCTCATTTATCAATGACACACACGTATCACTTGGGTCTATCTTCTTAAAAATAAATCTGAAACATGTCAAGTTTTTCAAAACTTTCATCATATGGTCCAAACACAGTACCAAACGTCTAAGAAAATTTCGTACAAATAATGGTGCTGAATATTTCAGTACCAGTATCGGTCCTTATCTTCTCCAAAACGGGATTTTTCATTAAAGCTCATGTGTCGATACTCCACAACAGAGTGGAGTTGCTGAACGCAAAAATCGCCATCTCTTAGAAGTAGCTCGTGCTCTTATGTTCACTATGCATGTCCCTAAATATCTTTGGGGCGTTGCTGTCCTTACTGCTGCTTATCTCATTAATCGCCTTCCTCGTCGACCCTTTTAGTTCAAAACACCATATTCTATTCCTCAATCTCTATATCCTCACATCTCTACAAATACTCTACCAGTACAAGTATTTGGTTGCATTGCTTTTGTGTATGTTCACTCCCACCATCGAAGTAAATTTGATCCTAGAATCATTAATACATTGTTTTTGGGTTACTCTCCTACCCAAAAAGGCTATCAGTGTTATTGTCCCATCACCAAAAAATCATTTATCTCATGTGACGTCGCCTTTTTCGAGGACTCCTTCACTCCCACATCGCTTCAGGGGGTTGTACAACCATCACCAGGAAGAAGCTTCGTGGTCGTGGGGTTCGAATTACCCTTAACCACTCCTTTTCCATTTACTTCTTCCACTCCACCTTCTTCTGAACCAGATATCACGACTTTCCCTCCTGAACCAAGAAATCCACCAACCTCTCCAAAAACCTCTCCTGAAATCACTAAACCAGAAGGACATCCTCAAGACCAAAACGTACAGAAAGAGATTTGGGTGTATTCCAGGAGAAAGAAAAAACAAGTTATGAATCCTCAGCACAGTCAAGCACCCAATCCGGTGATAGAACCACTTCCCTCAAAAGATCCAGGTACTCTTCCATCAAATAATTGGTCAGATCTAGATATTCCTATTGTATTGAGGAAAGGAACTAGATCTTGCACCCAACACCCCATTTCAAAGTTCATTTCTTATTCAAAATTGTCATCTCCATTTAAAGATTTTACTTCTAGTCTATCAGATGTTGCGATTCCCAGGAATATCGAAGAAGCACTTGATTCTCCCCAATGGAAAACAACAGTTCTTGAAGAGATAAGAGCACTTAAACAGAATGGAACGTGAAAATTAGGGGAGTTACCACCAGCCAAGAAGGTAATAGGGTGCAAATGGGTATTTACAATCAAATACAATGCCAATGGATCTATTGAGAGGTACAAAGTTCGGTTAGTTGCCAAGGGTTTTACTCAAACCTACGGCATTGACTACACTGAAACATTCGCTCCAGTTGCCAAACTCAACACTATCAGAGTTCTACTCTTGCTAGCAGTTAACTTGGATTAGGAGTTGCATCAACTTGATGTAAAGAATGCATTCTTGAATGGGGAACTTGAAGAAGAAGTGTATATGAGTCAGCCTCTGGGATTTGAAGAATCTCCCAAGACAACCACAGTCTGCAAGCTGAATAAATCACTCTATGACTTGAAACATTCTCCTCAAGCGTGGTTCAATCGTTTCCTGAAAGTTGTCAAAGAACTTGGCTACATACAAGGTCAGACTGATCACACTCTCTTTGTTAAACACTCGGGAATTGGAAAAATGGAAGTATTGATTGTGTATGTTGATGACATAATTATCGCTGGTAATCACATTGAAGAGATGAATTCAATCAAAGAAATGTTGGCAAAGGAGTTTGAAGTCAAGGATCTCGGTGCACCCAAGTATTTTCTGGGTATGGAATTTGCTAGATGCAATAGAGGTATTTTTGTGTCCCAAAGAAAATACACTCTAGACCTTTAAAGGAGACAAGCATGCTCGGAAGTAGGCCCAACAAAACTCCAATCGAGCTCGGAGACAAAAAGAAAATGTTTGAAGGAAGTCCTGTTGACAAGGGAAGGTACCAACAGCTAGTAGGAAAACTCATCTACCTCTCACATACTAGACCTGACATTGCCTTTGTAGTAAGTCTAGACAATCAATACTTGTATGATTCGTGTCAAGGACATCTCAATGCAGTATATAGAATTTTGAAGTATTTCAAGCAAACACCAGGAAATGACCTTTTTTTTAGAAAGACAACTGAGAGAAAGGTTGGGGTGTTCACAGATGCAGACTAGGCTGGTTCTGTTGATGATAGAAAGTCTACATCTGGATATTGCACAATGGTATGGGGGAATGTGGTAACATGGCGGAGTAAAAAGCAAACAGTGGGTTGCACGAAGTAGTACAGAAGCAGAGTATAGAGCCATGACCCATGGAGTTTGTTAAGCAATATGGATCAAATGTCTATTAGAGGAATTGAAGATTGAGTATAAAGCTCCTATTCAGCTCTATTGTGACAATCAATCTACCATCATCATTGCACATAACCCTATACATCATGACAGAATTAAACACGTGGAAGTTGATCGTCTTTTTATTGAAAAAAGATTGATGGAGGAATTATCAGCATTAGATATGTGCATACGGATCAACAACTAGCTGATATTCTCACAAAGGGACTATCTGAACAAGAATTTGATTTTTCTAGTAAACAAGCTTGAACTCATCAATATCTATAGTCCAGTTTGAGGGGAGTGTTGACAGTTAGGAAAATCAAATCCTAAAGATTTGTTCTTTTTAGTTCCCTGATTTATAGAGATTGTTTATTATTCTGTAATTAAAGTTGTGATACGTGTATAGCCTATTTAATTCTAGCCCTAGGCTGTAAATGAATATTAGAAAATAAAAATTGATTATTTCTCACCATTTGCACATTATCTTTGTGATTACATTTTTATTTTGTAATTAAGGGTATTTGGTGTAGAGACCCTATATATATACTCATTGTATACTGATAGAAACACATAGAAATAAGAAATACAATTTCTTCTCACCAATTTTATAGATACTCAAAGTCAGGCCGATCATGCCCTGTTTGTTAAGTTCTTTTTAACGGAGAAGTTGACAATTCTTATTGTCTATGTGGATGATATACCTAACTGGAGACGATTTGTGTGAATTTTAAATCTCAAAAGACTTCATGCTTCTGAGTTTGAAATCAAAGATTTATGACCCCTCAAATACTTTCTTGGAATGGAAGTAGTCTGATCCAAATATGAAATTGTTATATCTCAATGAAAGTATATCCTAGTTCTTCTAAAGAAACTGGAATGATTGGAAGCAAGCCTGTTGACACTCCAATGGATCCAAACTTGAAAGCAATTCGAGGTGAGGATTCAACTCCAATAGAGAGGGGGAGTTATCAAAGGTTAGTGGGGAAACTAATATATCTCTCTCATACTAGATCTGATATCGCTTTCTCTATCAGTGTGGTAAGCCAACATATGCACGATCTATTCAAGAAGCACTTGGAAGCAGTTCGTCGTATTCTAAGACATTTGAAAATGACACCAGGTCTCGGTTTGCACTTCAGAAAACACAACAATCGAGACTTAGAAGTATACACAGATTCTAGCTGGGCTGGAGAGCTGATCGACAGACGATCAACCAGTGGTTATTGCACCTATGTATGAGGTAAATTAGTCACTTGGCGCAGAAAAAAGCAGTTTGTGGTCTCAAGGAGTAGCGAATATCATGCTTTGGCCTTGGGTATATGTGAAGGAATGTGGATCAAAAGGCTGATGAATGAGTTGAGAATTGACTCTCCCGAGTCCTTTTAAAACAATGATAGTCAAGCTGTAATCAACATTGCTAAGAATCCGGTTCACCATGACATAATTAAACATGTTGAAATAGACCGACACTTCATTTATGAGTTGGTGAATTCAAAGGTCATTGAGCTCAACTACATTCCTACAAAGAAACAGTTTGCCGACATCCTAACAAAGGCCCTACCAAGAACGCATTTTGAAGAATTTAATTCCAAGCCGAGTTTATATAACATATACAACTCAACTTAAGGGAGAGTGTAGAATTAATGATAGCATATGTGTAAATAACTAGGGTGTGTTGTACAACTAAACTTAGGTTGTAAAAGTTATTTCTTTCTATTTTTAGCTTTCTTGTACATTGTATTCTGCTTATATATTGACCTTTCTATTCTTCAATAAAATCACATTAGAAGAATTATTTCCAAAATCTTCACTTTCTTTCCTTCATTAATATCTTCTCTTTCCTTCCAGTCTTAATTTGCTGTTTTGGTGATGTTGTGTAAGTTTTGCTGACTGACTTGGGATGCTTGCATATACTCCCACTCTCCCTTTCATTTCCTTGCATCCTTTCCCAACTCTACTACGTACAATTATTTATTTTCATACATATAGCTAGATTTATAAAAGGATATATATATGCATATAAAGATCCTACAGCTGTAATCAAATCATAATGATTTGATTTTTATTCTAATTTGATTTCCTTAATAATTTTGTCTACACTTCCCCCCAAGCTTGACTGTAGATGTTGATGAGTCCAAGCTTGTCTAATAAGAAATCAAACACTTGCTCTATCAATCCTTTTGTAAGTATGACAACCAATTGTTGATTAGTAGGCACATACTTGATTTAGATAATCCCTCCATCGATCTTCTCTTTTAATGAAGTGACGATCCACTTCTACATGCTTTGTTTTGTCACGGTGAATAAGATTATGAGTTATACTGATGGTGGATTTATTGTCACAATAGAGTTGAATGGGATGTTCATACTTAATCTTCAACTCTTCAAGTAGTCTTTTTATCCAAATGACTTCACACACTCCATGGGCCATAGCCCTGTACTTTGCTTCTGCACTGCTCCTTGCAACAACAAACTTTTTTTTACTTTGTCATGTTACCAAGTTACCCTATAGGAGAGTACAATAACCAGATGTGGATTTTCTGTTGTCGATTGCTCCAACCCAACCAGCGTCAGTGAAAACTTCGACTTTTCAATCACTTGTTTTTCTTTTTTGAAATATAGCCATTTTCTTGGTGTTTGCTTTAAGTATCTCAAAATTCTATAGACAACATTGAGATGTCCTTGACAAGGACTATGCATATATAGACTTATGAGACTAACAATGAAGGCAATGTCTGGTCGAGTGTGTGACAGATAGATAAGCTTGCCAACCAGCTGCTGGTATCTTCCTTTGTGAACTGGATCTCCTTCGAACATTTTTGTTTGTTCCTAAGTTCAATAGGAGTTTTACTAGGCTTGCTTCCTAGCATTCCTGTTTCTTTTAAGAGGTCAAGAGTGTATTTCCTTTGAGACACGGAAATACCCTTTTTGCTTCTTGCAAATTCCATACCCAGAAAATACTTTAATGCACCAAGGTCCTTAACTTCAAATTCCTTTGCCATCATTTTCTTGATAAGATTCATTTCTCCAATATCATCATCAGTAACAATATTATCATCAACATAAACTATTAAGATAGTTACTTTCCCTTTCTTTGAGTGCTTAACAAACATAGTATGATCGGTTTGTCCTTGAATGTACTCAAGATTCTTGACCACCTTTGAAAAACGATCAAACCAAGCTCGAGGGGATCAAACCAAGTAGGACTCTAATGGTGTTGAGCTTGGCAACTGGAGCAAAGGTTTCAGTGTAGTCAATTCTCTAAGTCTGTAAATCTTTTGGCCACCAAACGTGCTTTGTATCGCTCGATAGAACCATTGACTTTATATTTGATAGTAAACACCCATTTGCACCCTACCATCTTTTTATCAGGTGGAAATTCCACTAGGCTCCAAGTGTTATTTTGTTTCAGTGCTTTCATCTCTTCATGTACAACTGCTTTCCATTCGGGAACACCAAGAGCTTCTTCAATAGTCCCGGGAATAAAAACACTTGACAAACTGGAGGTGAAAGCTTTGAATGAAGATGATAGATTAGAATAAGAAATAAACTTGAGATAGGATGTTGGGTACAAGACCTAGTCCCTTTTCTCAACGCAATAGGGACATCTAGATCAGAATTAGGATTTGAATGATAATTACCCGACACATTTGAAGATGGAGGTTCTATCACCGGATCTGGCTCTTGACTGTGATGAGGATTCATGACTCGGTTATTTCTTTGAGAGACATTTCTTTTAGTGTAGACACGTAGCTCTTGTTGTTGTTGATTCAACTTACGAAGACTTGTCCTTATTTCCATGATTGGATCAAGTTGACTATTTGGAGTGAGAGTAGATGGAGCTAGAGTAGAACCAGGAACAACTGAACCATTAGGAAGAAGAGTTGGAGTAGAACATAGGGACAACTGAAACATTCGGACGAGAAGGAGATGGAGTTAGAGTAGGAAGATCTAGCGGTAATTCTAATTGTAGGGTGTCCCACAACCACTGAGCTTCTTGCTCTGGATGAGTTTGCTCCCCCTGAAGCGAGGGGGAGAAAAATATGGAGTATCTTCAAAATAACTGACATTGCATGAGACATAATTTTTTAGTGAGAGAACAGTAACACCGATAACCTGTTTGAGTGGAAGAATAGCCAATAAAAATTGTCTTAATAGCCCTAGGGTCAAGTTTACTACAATCATGAGCATGGATGTGGACAAAAGCTACACAACCAAAGGTCTTTACAGGAAGAGTATTGGTGGAAATATGGGGATAAGAAAGATTAAGTACCGAGTATAGTGTCTGAAACTGAAGGGGTCGACTAGGTAGACGATTGATAAGATATGTGGCTGTTAAGATAACATCTCCCCAAAGATATTTTGGAACATTCATGGTAAACGTAAGAGCACGTGCTACTTCCAACAAATGGTGATTTTTTCGTTTGGCAACACCATTTTGTTGAGGGGTATCAACACACGAACTTTGATGAAGAATCCCATTTTGTAAAAGGTATGGACCTAAAGTGGAATTAAAATATTCTGTTCCATTATCCATACGTAGAAAATAGATTTTGGTCTGAAATTGTGTCTGAAGCACACGATGAAAATTCTGAGACTTGAAATGCCTCAGATTTGTGTTGAAGGAGATATACCCAAGTGATATGTGTGTGATCATCAATGAAATTATGATCCAGCGTTTCCCATGAGAAGTAGTAACTTTGGAGGGTCCTCATATGCCACTATGGATAAGGGAGAATCAAGTTGTTGGAGTATAGGATCTTGGAGGAAAAGAGGTTCGTGTGCTTAGCAAGTTGACAAATATCACATCGAAAAGAAACAGAACTTTGATTAGTGAATAAGGATGGAAACAAACGTTGTAAGTAAAAAAAACTTGGGTGACCAAGTCTATAATGCTACAACATTATTTTGCTAGAATTAGAAACAGAAGAAGAACTAGATATATGAGATTGGTATCTTATAGAATATTGAGTTTGAAAAAAATAAAGTCCATGAATCCTAGCACTGCCAATCATCCTCCCCGACGATAGTTCCTGAAATTGACAAGAATTGGACACAAACTTGGCAACACAGTGATTATCAAAAGTCAGTTTGCTAACATAAGTCAAATTACACGTCAATGATGGAACATGAAGAACTGATTTAGGGAGAAGACTAGTAGATAATCTAATGGTGCCTATGCCTGCAACAGAAGATAAAGTACCATTGGCAATACGAACATTAGATTTATTAGAACACGAAGTGTAGGAATCAAATAAATGACGAAAACTTGTCGTATAGTCGGAAGCACCCGAATCAATTAATCCATGGTACTTGAGAGCCTACCGAAGAGATTATGGCAGAATAGAGATTACCAAAGGGTGCATGTGATTGATTAAGAAGGCTGTATGAGGACAAAGAGGATTCTTAGTCGTTGGGGTGGCGAATGGGTTGGCCTTCAATGGTTGTTGGTTGCGGATGATGGGGGTCGCCAATGAAAACTGAGTATTGCTTAGCACAGCGAGCTTTGGTGAGTCCTTCTGGCAGCGGCGACAACAAAGACGAGAAGATATCCTGAGCATCAGGCAGAGGGATTGTGATTGCATCTGAGGTTTGAAGAGAGCCAAGGGGCTCATTGGACTGAGAGGAAGCTGCGTTGCTAGTGGTCATTGCCAGAGAAGAAGAACAAGGCAGCCTATGGAAAAGAAAAAAAAAAAGAGAACCTTATTGCTATGATACCATGTAAAAATATTATGAGAGAATAATTTTTGTATATTGATTTTGAGAAGAATAGTGTACATTTATAGGCTGAACAGAATAAAAGACAAATACAAAATAAACTAAATCCTATATAAAAAAAAAAAGAAAGTATACATGTATATAAAGATCCTACAGCTGTAATCAAATCATAATGATTTAATTTCCTTAATAAATCTGTCCACAAAAAGTATATTGCTAGTAAGTTGTAACTTGTTAGCAATGGATTTGTATATACTAGTAGTATCAAAATTTAATGTTTTAATAGAATTTATCAATTCTAGTATTGGTTGCCTATTGTCAAATGTCTCATCTGATTCTCATATTTGCTATATATATGTATAAATATATATAATTTTACTTTAGATTTATGTCTGCTCACCTATGTATTTAAGTTAAATTAAATATTTTTCTTTTGTTGTCTAAAATTGTCATCTTGTTTCATTTGGAAATGCATATGGTGTTACTGACTTCTTGCCCACTAATAACTTATTGGTGTGTATATTTTTTTTTATTGAAGCTGGGTCATGGGGATTTTTCTGCTGCAAATACCAAAGTTTTACGTATGGTGAATACTTTGACCGTCGATAATGAGGCAAAACAAACTATTGAAGCATTGCGAACTGAGCTGCAAAAGACTAAAGAGAAGTTACAAGCAGTTGAAGAATTGAAAAGTCAGTCAGGTATAAACACTATTTCTCATACAACAAATCTTGTATGTTTTCCTATTTCTCTATTTTTAAGTGATGTTGTATTAGAAATTATTGGATAGCTCATGCATATGATCTGAAAAAATGTTCTGTAGTTTGTATAGGCTTTATAGTTGTTTTTGTTTGGTTGATTTCTGGTGCTTTAGCTGTTATTGTAACTTTTCAATTTTTTCTTCCTAACAAAAAACAAACTTATAGGTTCACTATTATATCTTATAGCTAATGTAATTTTCTTGACACAAAATGTACGTATTACCAATATCTAATGTTAGGAATCCATAAACCTGAATTACAGTTCATTATTTTTTTTTCTTTCTGCAACTCTCTCATAATATTCATGAGGAGAAAGTTGTGATTTATACCTGACTGACTTTTCAATTCTTTGAGACTTAAAGCTCTTCTGCTTCAGCTTTTTCTTATCCTTTCATGTATTTTGGATTTTCTTTCCTTGATTATACAAGAGAAATTCAATTTGAACCAGTTGATTGGTTTGGGGTCTTAACCTGTGGATAGTTTCTTAAGCACTGTTTTTAGTATTGTATGGTTGTCTGGTTTGTCACAAAATTTGAATGCCAGGCAGCTGGAAATAGAGTGATATTAGCTGTAGGATGAACCTTATAAAATATTTATCCCCTTTCTGGAGGATCCATTCTGGAATCAATTATGAAAGTGTAGCTGTCACTTGATTAGAATACAGGGCTGGATGACCCTTGGTTGAATGGATTACCTCAACAGTTTAACTTTATACAAGCTTAATTGGGCAGAAGGAGCCATATGATAGAATAACAACTGTGTTTGGAACAGTAATTTTCTATAATTGTCATATGCTCAACAATCTTCTCTTTTTGGTATATTAAGCGGGGCTCGTGATTTGCTGATCAAAGAGCCACATCATTGCTATCAATGGGTTCTTATGTTGATATCAAAGAGCCAAATTCGGTTTTTGTTTCATTTACGCCCACACATAAAGGAAGGGTGTTAAGAGTACCATGCAATCGTTGACCCACATTTTTAGAGTTTAAATTTTTGAATTTTTGTTTAAACTTAACAGGTGACTCTGGGAAACTTGTAGACTCGTACATATCTGGGAAGATAATGCAGTTAAAAGAACAAATTGCAACGTTAGAAAAGCGTGAAGAAAGGTTGCTTGCTGAAAATAAATTCATTCTTATTGTGTCTTACTCTTCTTTATAATGCAAAAATCACGTATTTTAAAATGTCTGGAACATTTTGATTTTCTCGTCCAACAGATACAAAACCGTTTTCGCTGATAGAATTTCAGTGTTCAGGAGGGCCTGTTGTGAACTATTTGGTTATAAGGTATGATACAATGTTAGTAGTTGTGTTTCAGCACATTTCAAAATACTATGTTCTTTGGGGTTCATGCAGACAATGATTGATAATCTTCAACCTGGTTTGTAATGAGTTTTGAAGTTTAGTTGATTGTCTATATGCTACATTTACAAGAGAGAAAGTCTATGCTAGGTAGTGTTCATTAATCTTATATTTTTCTCAGATTGTAATGGATGAGCAGCAGCGTCCTAATGGAATTCCAGTAACACGATTTGCACTCCAATCCATTTATGCTCAAAGTGATGAAGAGAAGCTTGAATTTGAATATGAATCAGGGAATACAAATATTTTGGTAAGATGGTCAATTTGGATCACGTTGGATGGAATTGTTATGTATTTATGTGATAATTACAAGTGTTATTGGTAGATCATAAATGGCCCTATTTTTTTATAATTTTTTTCCAAATCTTTTGAAGAAATATTATTATATGCTGAAGCCTTTTTTTCAACAGATAAATGGTTATACCTCTCAGCCTGAGATATCGCGTCAGGTATGACTGCATATATATTATAATTTATAGAGCTGGTAGGTACATAAATTTTCGTCCTGCATTTAGATCATGACGAATCCTCACCAGGGCCGTAAAAGGTGCTCAAAATCTTTGATTAATCTATTAATAACTTTTTATGACCTGGTGCTAAGGTTCTGTCCTGTTAGTAGTTACTTATAATGGTTTGGAAGACTTGCACTTTTGGATAATTAGGTTATAGAAGGTTTTTCACAAATAACAGCACACACAAGACATTCACAGCATACAGATTTCTCAAGAGAGTAAATTTGGATTGAAGGGAGTCTATTATTGATTATCCACTCATTACAAGCTAGAGGAGATAAAAAGGGTACTAGAAGAAAGAAGCTTGGGGGAATTCGATGACCTCTGAGCCTCTATACCAAGAGGGAATTTTCTTCCAATCTTTCCTAAGATTGTTTCTCAGTACATTCTACACATTAAAATGACACATTTAACCAACCCAACCTCAGCACTCTCCAAAGAGATAATCGGCGACAATTGTTCATATGAATTATTTTCTTAACCCTTTAAGAGTGCACCCACTTGATTTATGGTTTTTAGATTTATCATATTGGTATTCTTAATGGATTTTTTCTACTATATGAGAGAAAGTTATGAGAGAAAGTTCGAGTTTTTCACATAACCCCACTGGTTATGTGAAGCAAAATATCCATTTCCCCACTGGAATTGGACGTAAAAATGTTTCCGTTCTTGATAATTCTAGAAACATCCTTCATCGTTATTGGAGTTTCAAAACAGAGCACAAGGTATTCATGGTCACTTTGATCAACGATGGTCGGGCAGTCCGATTATGTGAAAGAACAAGGTTGTCTGGATTCGAGATTAGGCTGTGTTTAGAAGGCGCAAGGTGGTTGGTTGATGAGATAAGGCGTTTGTCGGCCTTGAAGGATGCCAATAGGAAAGGTTTCAAAAGCTCTTTCAGAAACTACAACCATAGGGTGACAATGCGTTATTATCCCGGATGAAGGTTGGGAATCATGCTGGATGGAACTGAACAATTGCCTCCTTGGTTCGGTTGGGAGACACGAAGGATTCAAACAGAAGGAGCAGAATCAAAAAGCCAGCCTATCAAAGAAGTCGTGGGCCTCTGTGGTAGCAGGGAAGGAAGAGGAGATTGATAATAGGCTTAGAAGTCAAGCCAGCCAATTCTTTTTGGGCAATAAGGGTCATGTAGTGCTGGTGTTTCGCAGCAAAAGCCAGCATCAGTGGCAGAAAATTTTAGAAGAATTACAGAAAGTTTTCAGAGTCAAGGTGGATTCCACTTTTGTGTCTGATGATAGAATAATTATTTGGTGTCCCCGTGAAGGCTTACAACAGGAACTAATACGTAGAAGGGAGATTACTATTGCAGGAGACATGCAGGTGTTTTTTCAACCGTGGAATTGGAATAATCAGGAGGCAAATAGGAAAGTCAGTTGTTTCCAAAACTGGAATGGGATCGAAGGCATTCCTCTGAATATCTGGAATATTCACGTGTTCAAGGTCATTGGGGCTATTTGTGGTGGTTTAATGGCAGTGGAAAAAGGATCGTTAGAGATGAGAGATATCTCTTTTGCCCGGCTGAGACTTTTTGGAGATTGTAATGGCTTCATTCCGGGTTCAATCTCCCTGCCGTATGAAGGAAGCAGCATAGTTTTAAAGCTTTTCAAACTGGATGATCAGCCTTTTCAATCCAAAGGTGGTGACCGGAGTTTGTGGGTTAAGAAGGTGGTTGACGACAGAGGAGTACAGACTGAGGCAAATCAAAGATCAAGGAGGAAAATCTGGGTTAGAAAAACAACCCAGAATCCGGTGGCTGAGTCTGAGATTCCAGAGCCGCCGACAGAGATTCAGAAGGATGTATTTTCAGGTTTGATGGCGCTGGTGGTAGGGGGTGCAGCGTCTGAGATGTTGCCGGAGGTCAACCATAACGTTTCCCTGTCGCTGGGGGAATTTATTTCGGATCCGGATTTCTAGGAGGGTGATCACGGGAAAACAGGGAGGGTTATGCTATCCTCATGCTACTCCTTAAAGTCTATTTTCAATAGACTTTTTTCAGATCTATCCATCTCAGAAAAGGAAAGAGAGGACACGTGTTTTAGTTATTTGTTATCTGAATTCACGTGTCCAAAAAGGAAATTCAAATTTGCCCTTTATGTTGGACATTTGGGCTGGGCCTTGTCTTTGGAAAACAGGGCCTTCTCTTTTAAAATTAATTTAACCCATGTTAGGGCTCTCTTCATTCCAAATGACTTGGGAGTGGGCTGCCGGCCATGGAGGGTTTTTAAGAATAATAGGAACAGGCCCATTCGAATTATTAGAAGCCCAAAACCTTGTGAGGCCTTCGGCAAGGGGAGAGTTTCTCTTTGGACAGATCACTCAGTAAAGACATTTAGCCGTGGCGTTGTTTCTCTTCAACAATCAGAAACGGAAGAGACTAGCCTTGAGTTTTCAACTAAAAGCCTGAAAGTGTATCATCGTAAGCCAAAAGGTGCTTTTCCAGTAAGAAATTCTCTTTTAGAAGAACAGTTAGAGACAATGATGGATACAGGACAAGATTTGGCAGAGGAAGAGTTCTTTACACCGGTGGAAGATGGTCCTTCGGAAATTTGTAGTTCAGAGGAGGAGGATTTAGCTTTAGACTCGGATGTTGACAAGGAGGATATGGAAGATATCGTAGTCCAAGCTAGAAGGTTGTGGTGCGAAGAAGAGGAAGGGGTAAATTCTGAGGCAAAACTGGATCCTGGTTGTGAGGTAGAGGGCGTGGGTTTAGAGGCAGAAACTGCGGAAGAGGCGGATAGCCCTCATGATCTTTCAAGGCTTGTTCCGGTGATGGAATCTTATGGAATTTCTCTACTACCTAGTAATCTAGGGGAGGAAGAGAAAGGAAGCCCTTCATCTTTGCCTAAAAAGAGTGCACGTGAACTTAAGAAACTTGAGTTTAATGTGAATTATGAGAATAGGAGAATGTTTGGGTGTCGTAAGTTCTCATGAAGATTTTATCATGGAATGTAAGGGGAAGTGGTAATAAAGAGAAGTGGAAGGCGATAAAAGAAACCATTTGTAAGGTCAATCCTGACCTTATTGTGCTCCAAGAGGTGAAAAAGGTTAAATTAGACAGAAGTTTTATAGGTAGTATTTGGAGATCCAGATTTAAAGCTTGGATTTATCAGCAGCCGTTGGGTAGATCAGGCGGGACGTTAGTTGTTTGGGATATTCGTAGTGTTTCTGTTTCTGATTCCTTGGTTGGGGAGTTCACCGTTTCCATTCGTATTGAAGCTGAGGGTAAGAACCCTTGGTGGTTTACCGGTGTTTATGGGCCAGTGGTTTATGGTAAAAGGGAGAGTTTTTGGGATGAGTTGGCTGGTTTACAGGTCATTTGTGGCAGTCATTGGTGTCTAGGGAGAGATTTTAATGTGGTTAGGAGAGGAGATGAAAAACTGAATAGCGTGACCAACACTAGAAGTATGAAGAATTTTGTTGCGTTGATTAGAGAGATGAACTTGGTGGATCCTAAGCTCCATAATGGCCGTTTCACTTGGTCTAACTTCAGACAGAGGCCTATCTGTAGTAGGCTCGATAGATTTTTATTTTCGCCCTTGTGGATTGAGTTCTATCCTTTCATTCGTCAGGAAGTGTTGGTTCGCATTGTCTCAGATCATTGCCCGATTGTGTTGAACTCCAATCCTTCTTCATGGGGTCCCAGCCCTTTCAGATTTGATAATTCCTGGCTTGAGCATAAGGATTTCAAGGTGTTTTATCAAAAGTGGTGGAACTCGTCTAAGCTGATGGGGTGGCCGGGATATGGATTCATGGAAAAGCTTTCTTTGGTTAAAGACAAAGTTAGGGGGTGGAGTAAGGAGGTTTTTAGTTCAAGAACTTTGCTTAAACATTCACTGGAAAGAAGGATGTTCGAGTTGGATAGGTTAGAGGAAGGTGGACAGTGGAATGATCATCTTCTTTCGGAGCGAAGGAAGATTAAGGAAGAATGGCAGCAAGTTGTATTTGAAGAGGGTAGAGGAGTTTGGTTTAAGTCAAAATGTCAATGGGCAAAACAAGGAGATTCTAATTCCAAGCTCTTTCATAGTATCCTTAGCGCACGTAAAGCTAGGAATTTCATCTCCCGAATTGAGCAAGAGGATGGGACTATCCTTGACAAGGATGTTGAAATAGAAAAGGCAATTGTTGATTTTTACTCCTCGTTGTATTCTTCGGTCCCTAGGAGGTGGAGTGGTGTCGAAGGCATTTCTTGGGAGCCTATTCCCTCATTCTTGTCCTCTCTCATTGAGAGGCCGTTCTCGGAAGAGGAAATTCGTCGGTCAGTTTTCGATTGTGATGGATCTAAGGCTCTGGGTCCCGATGGATTCTCTTTGGCTTTCTATCAGGACAATTGGGATACGGTTAAGAGTGATCTCCAAGCAATGTTCGATGTTTTCTTTAAGGATGGGGTTATTCATCGGAGGACCAATGAAACTTACATTTGCCTAATTCCGAAGAAGTTGGATAGTTGTCGGGTGCGAGATTTTAGGCCAATTAGTTTGGTCACTAGTCTCTACAAGATTATTTCAAAGGTGTTGGCTGGTCGTCTTAGAGGGGTTCTCTCTGATACTATAGCTGAGACTCAAGGAGCTTTTGTAGAGGGCAGGCAAATCTTGGATACAGTGTTGGTGGCTAATGAGGCAGTGGAGGAGTATCGGAGTAAAGGCAAGAAAGGGTGGGTTTTCAAAATTGATTTTGCTAAGGCTTATGATTGTGTAGATTGGGATTTCCTGGGATTCGTTATGGAAAAGAAATGTTTTGGTGTAGTTTGGAGAAAGTGGATTCTGGGTTGTTTGTCTACTACTTCTTTCTCCGTGTTTTTAAATGGGAGACCGAGGGGGAAATTTAAAGGTTCTAGAGGTCTTCGCCAAGGTGATTCTCTTTCACCTTTCTTGTTTACCTTGGTGGTTGATGTTTTGGGTAGGATGGTGGATAAGGCCAAGAGCGTCTCGGCCTTGCGAGGTTTCAAAGTAGGGAAAGATTTGGTGGAAGTCAGCCATCTTCAGTTCGCAGACGACACGATTTTTTTTGTGGACGATAACGATTCCTTGACTGCTCTGTTGGATATTCTGAAAGTTTTTAGCATGGTTTCTGGTCTTTCAATTAACCTGCAGAAGTGCCAGTTATTAGGGATTAACTTGGAGGAGGAGACAGTGAAGCTTCGTGCTAGGGAGATTGGGTGTGAGGTGGGTCAGTGGCTTGTGAAGTATTTGAGTCTTCCTTTGGGGGATTCTCCCCGTAACGAAGGTTTTTGGGAGCCCGTGGTTTCAAGTTGTGCTAAGAGGTTGGATAGGTGGAAGTGTGCCTTCCTTTCTAGGGGAGGCAGATTGACACTTATCCAATCGGTCATTTCTTCTATTCCGGTGTATTATTTGTCGCTCTTTCGTATTCCTAAGGGGGTCGTGGATGTGTTGGAAAAGCTGATGCGAGACTTTCTTTGGGAAGGGGCTGATCATTCTAAGTCGGATCACCTGGTCTCGTGGAAAGAAGTTTGTAAATCTCGGGATCACGGGGGCCTTGGGATTGGCAATTTAGATGCAAGAAATAAGGCTTTCCTCATGAAGTGGTTGTGGCGTTTTCCGATGAAAAAGAACACCTTGTGGCATAGAGTGGTGCTGAGTAGGTATGGGGGGGATGGAGGTTTTTGGGACACTGGAAGAGGAAGGAGGTTGTCTGTTCATGGCCCGTGGAAATATATTTCCTCCCTTTATGAGGAATATCTTCAGTTTGTTAGTTTCAGGGTGGGGAAGGGGGATCGTATCCGCTTTTGGGAAGATGTTTGGATTAATGGTGCTCCTTTAAAGGATCAGTTCCCAGATTTATTTTTGATTTCGATGGCCAGCAATTGTTTGATCAGGGACATGGTGGTTTCAGGAGGGGTTTCGGGCCTTCAAAGTCAGGGTTGGGATTTGCGTTTTAGAAGGAATCTGTTCGATAGGGAGGTCACCAGCCTCTCTCAGTTATTACTTTTGTTAGAAAGGGTGGCTTTACCAGTAGTATTAGAAGATTGGAGGGCGTGGTTACCCGATGGTAATGAAGTTTTCGCTTGCAAATCGGCCTTTTGGAGGTTAAGCTATGCTCAGCTGGGTTTTGTTCGGGAGTGGGGAAAGTCTTTGTGGAAAAGTGTCTCTCCTTCCAGAGTTAAAGTGTTTGGTTGGCTGGTCTTCAACGACAAACTTAATGTTCATGACAACTTGCAAAGAAGAAGACCCTATCATTGTTTGTCCTCTGCTTGGTGCGTTTGTTGTAAGCAGGCAGGGGAGTCCACTAGCCATTTATTCTTGGAGTGTCATTTCTCAAGAGAAGTGTGGGGAAAAGTCTTAGCTGAGTTTGGTATTCTTTGGTGTATGCCCTCTAACTGTTCTCAATTGTTTCTCACTAAGTTAGGGGGCAGCAAGCGAGTTTCTCGTCTTTGGCAAACTTCCGTGTTGGCAACTTTTTGGGCCTTATGGCTAGAGAGAAATAACAGACTTTTCGAAGATGTGTCTAATTCTATAGAGACTATTTGGGATAAAGATAAAATTTTGGGTGGCTACTTGGGTGTATAGAAACAAATTTTTTGAGGGGTTCCCTTTTCTGACCTTATTAGAGATTGGGGCAACTTCTAGATTTAATTTTTGCTGTTGGGGTTAGTTGTGGTTTTTTTTTTTGCTGTTTTGTTGTTTTATTTGAGGTCAGTCTTTGACCTCTGTCTCTTTTTCAAAAAAAAAATATTGGTATTCTTAATGCTTATAATTTTTTGCAGAATTGAATATCATTTAAATTGCTAGCAACTTCAATTTTTAGCTTGGTTATTTATGCCTTATGAACTAACTCGCTTGAACACTGCATCTTACAGGTTGAGATCTTTATTAAGAAGATGAATTCAATTCCAGCTTTCACTGCCAACTTGACAGTGGAATCTTTCAACAGACGAACATTGTCCTGAGTGTTTCAACTTGCCCTAATTATTTGTAAATCTTATAGTCTAGCACAGAAGAACCAGGATTGTGGATTGTATCTTTATTATCCTAGATAATTTCAACCCTTTAATCCTCATTTACATAGTCTTCACTTGGGTGTTGAACTTGTGCTATCTAGCCAATTCTCCTCTAGTTCTTAGGAATTGAACACCCACTAAAAGATGGTTTGCGAATTTTCTTTTTTTTTTTGTAATTCATTACATGACATTGTAAGCCACCAAACATTGTAAAGCGACTAAACTAAAGTCTCAATTCTACTCGAGCTTGAAATTAGAATGCATTATCAATTGGAAGTATCATCTAATTATGACATATATTCTGTTTTTTTTTATGAAAAAGTTAGTGGGGGAATTTTATGGTTCGCCAATGGGTTTAACAATCATGATGCCGGGGGCAAAGGCTGTTATTCATGCTATATATTGATGAAGCTTATGATTTTAGAGAATATATTGCAAGTTCTGCTAAGAGTGGTCTAGTTCTAGTCCCAACACCACAATATGTCCGAGACATGTTTCATTAGTAACAGACATGATTTGACAATAAATAAGAGAAATCGGAGAACAGTCTCTCAGTGGATTTATTTTGGGGTTAAGGGGTGGCTACTTTCGTTTCTTTTTGACTTTATTGGCATAGGTTTCATTGAGTTTCGTTCAGTTTACTAGTAGATGTTGGCACTTGCTATATAGCCTTTATGGTAAACCCTTAAAGGATTACAGTTCAACGTGGTTTCCCTACTGGGATGACAGCTTTTAAGCTAAGCACTTGTATTAATAAAAAATATTCCATTGAATGTTGGCAATGGGATTACAAATTTCCTCAACATCCTACATCCAAATCTTTTGTCTTTGGGACCCTTGAAAAGTGCTTATATTGGAACATAACTTGGCATATAGTTTAGCCTTTTCTTTTGAAGAAGTGGTTTTCATACTTGCTTACATAAGATTACTTATTGGATCCATTAGAGAAAAAGGAGACATTTTTTTGTCATAATGTTTGGCAAAATTAATTATTATTTTTCTGTTGCTGCCCCAAGTTCCAAGAGACTATTTCTCTCCAAATAACCTATAAGCGTAAAGAACAAGGCTGCAATGCCAATAAAATAACATAATTGAGCTCAACAAGCAATAGATTCAATTCAATAGTATTCTATATAGTATTGAAGGCGACAAAGAAGTCAACAATTATGAGTGTTGACCATATTTTTT
The DNA here is from genome assembly GCF_963169125.1 of Humulus lupulus. Taxonomy (NCBI): domain Eukaryota; kingdom Viridiplantae; phylum Streptophyta; class Magnoliopsida; order Rosales; family Cannabaceae; genus Humulus; species Humulus lupulus. Next base: position 177,034,906 of record NC_084793.1, read on the forward strand.
GCTATCAATCTAATCAAAGAACTTGATAACACAGAAGTTTTACGTAGTTCAGGTTATAAAGAGTCCTAGTCCATAAGTCTTTGATACTAGTGAGTTTAAAGCTTGTTTGAGCAAGCTTCAATGGAGTCTTAGACAGCGTATATATTGCTCTGAGTTTAGAATGCTTGGCTAGCCAAAGTTTTGAACCCTTTACAAGGAGATATCTCAGTCCTATTTATAGGGGCCTCAATCATTAATGTTCTTAATGGACAATTAATACAACATTCCTCATTATTTGGGGAGTAAAATGCAAATTAATTACATAGGGATGCACTAATAAAGACCATGGGCCTAGGCAGATTGTACGGGGCCCATTTGCAAAAAGCTGCCCACAAATTTTACGGGGAACAAGTATCTGATAGTGTCAAGATACAACTGCACGTTCGCCCATGTCAGGCGACGTTGTGGGAAATGTCGATTGTCGAGTGTACGAACTCGACACCACTACTTGAGGCTCACCAAAAATTGTTAGACGATCTTTTGGTAGGCCACAGCTGCAGCGATTGACACATGGTAGCTACCCCAGGTCCAAGGGCAAGAATCCTAGACCTGAGGAATTGGTGAATGAAGAAAGAGAGAGGAACACCTGAACGGTCCTCGGGTCGTGGCCTTTTGTGGGGACATCTGTTGGGGTTTTATGCCCTAATTAAAACCCAAATTCTTTGTAATCTCATTTTATTATCAATAAAAGAATAGAAATCATTTTTTGACTTGGTTAATCACTTTGCTCACAAGTTTTATTTTCATGATTATTTGTTTAATATAAACTTCTATTAAATCCCAAGCATATAGCTAATCTTATTTATAGTGACGTAATCACAGTGGAATATAAATATGATTATATGTTCAAAACAAGTTAGTCCTAAGATTAGTCAGTGCACAGGATTTACACTGACTTGCCAATCTACGATATGATCTACTTACACATTACAGTGTTATGTTCTTTCCAGAACATTAGCAAAGTAGATAAGATCAGATGTATTTGTTACATCGGACAGGACCGGTATTGATAGTTGATAAGATAAGTAAACATACCGTTATTATCTATTCTAGTCATATCCTATAGTTGACCATAAGTCAATTCAATCTCAATTCTGAGTGGTTAGTATTCTAACTGATTGTATTATTTGAGTTCTTTGACTTGTTCGTTACCAGCTTACCCTACGGACTAGCCCATACTTACATCTTGGGAACTCGGTAGTATAATTGAGTGGGAGTGTTAATCATAGATATGAACATCTATAACTTCTGATGAAGAAGTGAAACGATGGTTTCCTTTTAGTTTGGTTCAAGGTGTTAAATGATAGAGATCTCATTTCAGTAATTAAATTAGTTTACTGAAATATCATTTACAAAGAACTAAGTGTTTTAAGGATAAAATACAATGAGGGGTAAAATGGTATTTTAGTCCTATCTCATTGTAGACCGTCTATAGAGGATTGAGTGAAAATTATGGTTGTAACAATGGATAATTAATAGCGTATCTATATATGTTATAGAGCATTCTATGAATTCAAGAGTGTAATTTCGAGTCTATAGTGGAGTCACGGGGAATTAATAAGTTAGTAAATTTATTTGTTAGATTTATGATAACTTATTAGAGCTTGATTTCATAGGCCCATGGTCCCCATTTTACTTTGGATAAAATCATCTAGATAGTCTCAATTAATTGATTTAATTATCAATTAGAATTATCAAAGTTGACCAGGTCAATTTTGGATAGTTTCACAGAGTTGTGTAATTTTGAGAAGAAAAGAGAAATTATGGCAGATTTATTAATTAAGATAAATTGGTATCTAAATTAATAAATAAGTTTAAATCAAGGTTCAAATTATAAATAATTAATTTGATAAAGGATTTAAATAATTATTTAATTAATTAAATCAATAGAAAATAATACATGCCTTGTTTTTAAGTCCAATGGGCTTATAATCAAATGAAAAATTTCACGGGCCTAAAGCCCATGATAATTTCGACCTAGGGCTTTAAAATGGCTATTAATTTATTGATTTTTTAATTAAATTAAATGGTCTAATTGAGTCAATAAAAGGAGTACTTAGAGAGAAGTCAAAACAGAAGTTTGATAAGCCACAAATAAGATTTTCTAATAGTTTTAGATTCTCTCTCAAGTCCTTTTCTAAGCCTCTTTGTTATTTTATCTTCTTCTCTCTATATCTATCTCATGTGTTGAGAATTGCCCACACTAGTCTAGGTGATTCTAATGATACATTGGAAGGTTGTGAAGAAAATAGAAGATCGGCTTAGTTTCTTGATAATACTCTGCAACAGAGAGGATACAAGAGTTAGAGAAACTGAAGGAATTACTCTTTCATTCCGCTGCGTATACTGTAAGTATTCTTGTCTTTGTTTCTCTTTGAATTTAATTTTAGAAACATGTTCTAGGTTATCTCATATTAATTTGTTTAATATTAGATCTACATGAAAATAAATAAAGATCATGTATAAGTTTTCCCAACAACATCTATGTCTTGGAAATAGACCAAGGGATGTGGCCTCGCTTGGAGACATCTATTCCCTGAGGATGGACCTCGGGGCGTGTCCTCACTTGGAGAAACCCACATCTGGCCAAATCACAGCACTCAGAGGAGTTTTACACTCTGAGGAACTCTACGCGAGCTGTAAGAAACCTTATTAGCCCTCGGGGGGCATAATTACTCCTCTAATGTCTGCCACGTGTCTAGTGGTGATAGACAACATTTGCCCCCCAAGTCGTCGCTTGTCCTAGGACAGTGGAGACTTAGACTGAGAGGAGTAATTTGAAAGGTGTTCAGGAGGAGACGCTTGGGCTTTTCATGACGTCACACTCTTGAAAAGGTAGTGGCATGTGTCGATGCCCAATTGTTGGGCCCATCAATTTGTGCCATTAATGAGGAGTTAACTCCACAACCCAAAACATGTAATCCGTACCCTAGGTGTCCTTTCACCCCATACCTGAGGTGTCCCTTTCCCATGCTAATGATCACAATCCACGCCTTTTGGATCCTGACCATTGGATTACTCTCGAGTGCCTATGTCGTAGGTAATCAACGGTCGGGGTGGAGTTGCTTCCATCCCAAGCTCTTCGAGTATAAAACTCAAGAACTGCCTCTCAGAAATCACTAGCATTTGAAATTCCAAAACCGCAGAACCTTCAAACCCTCTCTTCTTCTTCTTCTTCCCAAATCTCCTCCATTTTTTGAGTTCTCGACGCTCTGGGCGGTTGGCGAGAATCATCCTACTTCTGGTCAGATGGCAAGCAATTTTTTAAAGTCCGGACTCACTTCAGCACATACAAGCGCTTCATCTCGAGTAAGTCTTTACTTCTCCATTTCTTGTTTGGCTTTGAGTTTATTTTTTAATTCTGTTGAGGATTTTAGGTGCATGTGTAGGGTTTTGAAATTTTGGCACTTCAGAGGTCATTTTGACCTCTTTTGGACCATTATGGGCACATTTTGACGTTAAAAACTGTCAAAATGGCCCATTGAGCTTTGTGTTCGACTTTTAGCATTTCTGGACACTCAACCGGAATCTGGAAAATTCCCATATTCGGGCAATGTTCATAGTTTCCGGTAGTGTTCTCCGGCGACCATCCTTTGGCTCCGAGGACACTCTAGTCCCTTAGAAGTTTTCTTCCTTCTCCAATTACCGAGTAGTAGTCTTAGGGGTTCTCATTTTTGGCCTATCTTTCTTCGGGTCATGGCACTAACTGCTTGCTTTCTTGTTCCAGATGTCCAAGGAGCTTCAACAACTACATCAGTATGGATTCTACGCATTTGACTCCGAAATAATATAGATGGCCCAAGAAGCAGGAAGACTTCCCGAGAGTGGAAAGCAAGTAGCAGAGAGTAGTCAAGCTCTCGTGGAAAGGAAAGACCACGCTTCGGCGGTGGAGAGTCCCCTTTGATTTGGCATCTCGGAGGAAAAGGCGAGCATGGGTACCATTCGGTTTTATAGAACCTACACCGTTGAGGGATTCGAGGCGGAGGTGACCCTCAGCAAGCTCAATCACCGAGGGAGATCTAGAGAGGATTATAGCCCATTGCGGGGTGGACACCAGTGACATTTGGGTGCGCCTATCTCGGGAGGGTAAGAGAGCGCATGAGAGCGTTCACGGCCTCGGGGCCTGCGGACAGGCCCCTTCAACTTGGCATCTCAAAGGAAGAGGCAAACATGGGTCCCATGCCGTCTGACAAAACCTACACCGCCGAGGGATTCGAGGCGGAGGTGACACCGGGAGAGCTCTGGAGAGGATTATAGCCCACTATGGAGTGGAAACTAGTGACATGTGGGTGCGCCTGTCTTGGGAGGGTGAGAAAGTGCACGAGAGCGTCCATGACCTCGGGGCCTGGAGCACGTCTCATCTCCAAGTTGGTGCAACCTTGCCACTGCAACAATACTATGCCAAAATTTTGAAGTTTTTCGGCATAGCTCCATTCTAGTTATCCCCAAATGGATATTGTAATGCCCTACTACCCAGGGTTCGTTACGGTGTGCATTTTAAAATAGTGCTAAACTCGCTAATCGAGTCATTTGGACATAATTGTGTCACTAAGTATGATTAACGATTTAGGGTTAAAATTTTTGGTCAAAGATACAACGTTTCACTAAAACATTTACTGTATACATTGGGATCCCTAAATATAATTTAAAGGTTAATTACAATAAAATATTTACAACCAGCCGACCTAAGCGGCAAAATAGGGTTTAACCCTAGTTACTTTTTAAACCCTCGGCCGTGGCGGTTAAGCAACCACATATGTACACATCGTCACCTAAGCTCTCCAACTCAAGGATGGTCCATATTTCTTTTGCCTTTATCTCCACCACATAGCACCCGTGAGCCGAAGCTCAGCAAGGAAACTCAATATGCTCATGAACAGGTAATAACATGTTACTAAATCATAATAGGCATGCCTAACAATAATAGCCCTATTCATGCATGTAAATAAGTTCAAATAATGATTCTGGGCCCTGCCCTTTGTATAGATGACTTTCAAGTCATAATGAGAATAGATGGCTAATGTGTCCATCTAAATTAAGTGATTCAAATAAGTGACAATTATGTCACGCACTTGGGCTCTGCACCCTAATCAGATGAGTGAATAACACTTTATGATTTTGGTAATCATACTGGGGCTTGTAGCCCTAATCAGATGAGTGATTAATACTTTGAGATTCTGGTAATCATGCTGGGGCTTGTAGCCCTAATCAGATGAGTGAGTCACACTTTGGGCTCCGCACCCTAATCAGATAGGTGACTAAAGAGTCACACTTTGGGCTTTGCACCCTAATCAGATAAGTGACTAATGAGTAAGTCACAAAATTGGGCTCAACACCCATAGCCATGTGACGTTGCAGTCACCTGACCCTTTTTGGCCCTAGCTCTAAGTAACTAGCCTTTAGTCTAGACAAGCGCTTTTAGTTTTCATCGAACTTGAGGTCGGTCAAGCATTAATGCTCATGATGATTCAATCAATGCTTATGTTGATTAGATCTAATCATTTCAGCTTGTGTTGAACACATCAATGCCGTTCTTGACTCTTAAGCCAATACCATATGACTCGTGCTGATTTCTGACTCATGGGTCAGTGCCATGCACAAGTAAACAATGCAACCAGGCATATATCATATGTCAAATATCCAAATGTAGGGCATTCAACATGCTTACTTAACATTCACTAGCATAATTATGATTATGAACATTTACAGAGACTCAAGCTCTGATCAATCTCATACTCAACATTCATGCCATGCCCTAATCACATGTATCTTATGCATCACATGCACTTACCTTTGGTCCAAGCACAGGTTACCAATAAATGAGCCACAAGCACGATCTTGATTCCAAGCCCCTAGCGATAACCTAGTCACAACCATAAACGGTGTTTCAATGAGTTCAAGTTCCAAAACCCAAATCCCGGGACCAATCCCGCGCTCTCGGGACCTCAAATCCCACCAAACAGGGTGGTAGAAACATCCCCCGAGCCCTAGGGTCAAAACCCCAAAAAGTACCAAAAAACCCCATTCTGAAGACTGTGTAGCACTACATCGCTACCTTTGGGCGCTACAACTCTACAGGCAGAATCAAAACCCCCAAAATAGAGCACCTAGCACTGTAGCGCTACCAACCTAGTGCTACAGCGCCCAAACCAGATTTCTGGGTTCTAACTTCGTGCTCTTCAAGCTTCAAAGCTCCAAATCCGACCCCAACCTATCCAAATCTCAAAATTAACGTTCCCAAACATCCTAATCTCCCAAAATCAATAAAATCCAAGCTTCAATTCATCCAAAAACTCGTCAAAACATAAAATCCAATCAAAGATTAAAACCTTTAAAAATTTAGAACTTAAAATTTGGATTACCTCCGATTAAGTTGTTTCCCAACTAAATCCTTCAACTAATAAGCTTCTAATCTTCCCTAGTATCGCTATGACTCAATCCTCGCTTGAATCTGAGTCCTAGAGCTCAAGTTTCCTTCGAAAATGCGATCGGGTGACGAAAAGGGAACAGGAGGAAAAAAGAACGTTCTTTTTATGATTCTAACAGGTTACTTCAAGCTTAAGTAGCCTCAATAAAATCCTAATGTTTGGGGTCCCGAAAACACCCCCGGGGGTAAAATAGTCAAAATTCCTAGAATTTCCCTCTCATCTCACTAACTCCCAATTTATCATCAAATATTTATTCCCATTAGCCAATATCCCGGTAATGTGCTAAATACCCCTTGACTCACTCCGAGTCAAGTATAAATCCCATTGTGACTTTCCCACTAGCTTACCTCCTAGGATCATCTCGTGCTGATTAGCCCTAGCATAACCAAATAATAATGAAGCACCACACACATGCCACATATATGCCAAATATACTCGAAATGGCCAAAATATGAAAATCACCCAATTGATCAGAAATGGTTCACATGCATATTTAATACACCTAAACATGCATATAATCATTTAATTTCATAATAAATAAATTATGACCCTCCCAGCCTCCTAATCAAGGCCCTAAGCCTTATTAGGAAATTTGGGTCATTACAGATATCGGGTGCTGGCCGGGCTATTTGTTCTGTACAAGAGGCAGAACTGGCCCATTCCTTCTCTAGTTGAGATATTGTATATCTACACCTTTTGATAATTCCCAAAGAAGGATGAATGAGATGGGTACTATACTTTGATCAAGCATACGTACCCGGGGATGAAGTACAAGGCTTTATGCGGTAATGAGAACCACATGAGGGACTACAAGGACCACTTATTCTGGGCAAGTGGCTTCCCCATGCAGACCAGCCCGAATCTTCTCCTGGACTTTGCTAGGGTTGGTAAGTGTTAATCCTCGGGTCATTTAGTTTATTAGTCCTCTACTCATAGTTGCTCCTTAGTCTTTTGCCGCACACCTTTTGTTGACGCCTACAGCAAAAAGTTCAAGAAAATAAACGCCCTCCTCGACGAAGAGATGAGTCTCAACTTCCTCGTCACAGAGGCTCATCTTTAGTAGTATGGCCTACTTTGGGAGGGGCAAAGGATAAGCCCCGTAGCCCTCACCAGCTTCCGTGACTTGAAGAAGTCGCTTCACGAGGCTTCTGTTTGCATCTCTAGATTTTAGAACTTTTTCATAGCACCTCGGGCTCAATGTCCTCGGGAGGTAACCCAAGTTCGCTATTGCGCTACTAGGATTTTTAGTTTTTGAAGTCCCATGACACTAACTTCCCTCATGACAAGCTTAGTTTCCAAGGTCATGGAATTCTTTGACTTTGCTTAGTTCCCTAGATCTTTCTATTCTCTGTGTATTGACACTAGGCCTACTCCGCTTGTGACAAGCTTGGTTTCCGAGGTCATCCTCCACGAGACACTATACTCTGCGAGGCTGCCCTAACCCCATGCCCCCAAGTGATCAGAGACTAGTCTATGTTCATTTGTCTAGGCTAGCGAGCGGGTGATCTATGAGTAATACAAATAGAATAACAAGGAAACTAATATATAAGCAGATTCTTTTAAATTTTCTATAGTGTTTTGTCTACACAGTTTCCATTAATTGTGCTCGAAGGCTACAAAATATAACAAAAATACACTGCTCATATCACTAGTAATACCAACAAAGATGCTCAACATTCTAGGTGTGGGGTATTAATTCCCCACTCAGTCGAGCCAGCTTGTACGTCCCTAGACATACAATTCTCACAACTTGGTACAGACCTTCCTAGTTAGGGCCCATCACTCCAGCACCATGATCTTGGGTGGCTAAGAAGACTCTTCACAACACCAAATCTCTGACCCCAAATTTTCTATCCTTCACTTTAGAGTTAAAATATCTTGTTATTTCTGCTGGTAGGATGCTACTCGAAGCTCCTCCATGAGGTCCAGAGACTCTAAGAGTAAGGTGTGATTTGTGGTCGGATCATATACATATCTCTCCCGTGAGTGGAGATGGCTGCCTCAACTAGGAGCATGGCCTCGTACCCGTAGGCTCTGAAGAATGGCGAGCGGCCGGTGGAGGTCCTGGCAATGGTGCGGTAACTCCACAATGCCTTAGTTAGCTCCTCGGGCCATGCGCCTTTCGCCTGCTCCAAACTTTCCTTCAATGTGGCTTTAAGTGTCTTGTTGACTGCTTCCACCTGCCCATTTGCCTGAGGGTGAGCTACGGAGGAGAAGCTCTTTACAATCCCATGCCTTTGACAGATATCCGTGAACAACTCACTATCGAACTGTAGGCCGTTGTCGGAGATTATCTTCCTCAGGATCCCGTAGCGGCAAACGATATTCTTGATGATGAATTCCAGCACCTTCTTGAAGTGATGGTAGCAAGAGGTTTGGCCTTTACCAACTTTGTGAAGTAGTCGACTGCTATAATTGCATATTTCACTCCCCCCTTTCAAATGGGTAAGGACTCGATAAGGTCAATGCCCCAGACTGTGAAGGGCTAAGGACTTGTCATCCGAGTGAGCTCATTTGGAGGAGCTTGGGGTATGTTGGCGAAGCGTTGGCACTTGTCATACTTCTTGATGTAATCCATCACATCACCATTCATAGTGGGCCAGAAGTACCTTTCTCTCAAGATTTTCTTGGTGAGGCTCTGCCCCCCAGCGTGGTCCCCACAAAAGCCTTCATGTACTTCCCGGAGTATAAGGATGGCTTCATGCTTGGACACACATCGAAGCAAGGAAAAAGAACATCCTCGCCTATACTACTTACTGTCCATGATCACATACCGAGGTGCCTGATACAGTAGCTTCTGAGCTGCTTTCTTTTCCCGCGGTAACTCCCTGGAGACAAGAAACTTCACAATGGGCTCCATCCAGCCATCCTGGGGCTGGAACGCTTCTACCTCATCGGGGGCTAAGATGATCGGAGCGACCAAATAGTCAATGGGGAAATGTTGATTAAATCAGCGTCCTTGGTGGTAGCAAGCTTGGCCAAGGCATCAACACTAGAATTATGCTCCCGTGGCATTTGTCGTATGGTAAACTTCTTGAAGCTGTGTAGCATTTCTTGGGATTTTGCCAGATAAGCAGCCATCTTTGTCCCCTGAGCCTGGTACTCTCTGAGTACCTGGATGACCACGAGCTGCGAATCGCTGAAGATTTCAAGGCCCTCGGCCTCAAGCTCAAGGGCTACCCAGAGTCCAACAATAAGTGCTTTGTACCCAATCTTGTTGTTGGAGGCATCGAACACAAACCTCAGGGCACTGTGGACCCTGTGCCCTTTGGGGGATACCAAGATCAGGCTCGCCCTAGCTCCATTTTCATTGGAAGACCCATCGACGTACAACTTCCATGTAGGCCCGATCACTGGGGTGTCCTCAGGTCTCTCATGGTTTCCCGTGCACTTGACGATGAAATCTGCCAGCGTCTGTCCCTTGAAGGCAGTCCTCGGGTGATACGTGATGTCGAACTGACTCAGTTCGACCACCCATTTAAGGAGTCTATCAGATGACACCAACTTTTAAAGGACCTACCGCAATGGATGGTTAGTGAGGACCTTGATGGGATGCGCCTGGAAATATGGCCTTAGCTTTCGAGAAGCCACCATTAGGCAAAAAGTTAACTTCTACATAAGTGGGTATTTGGACTCTGCCCCAAGGAGTTGCCTACTTGTATAGTACATGGGGGGTGCTAGACACAACCTTCCTCGCGCACTAAGGCAACACTAATGGCACTCTTCGAAACAACCATACAGAGGAGGAGGAGCTCTCCATCTACGGGCTTCAAGAGGATCACTGGGTTAGCCATGTGCATCTTTAATTGCTGGAACGACTATTCACACTCCTCTGTCCACTCGAATCTCTGACCTCATCGGAGTATGTTGAAAAACGGTAAGCACTTATCAGTTTCCTTGGAGACAAAGCATCTTAGGGCTGCTATCCCCTTGGTGAGGCTCTGTACATCTTTATGCTTGCGGGGGGATGGCATCTCGACCAGAGCTTTGATCTTCTCGGGGTTTGCCTCTATTTCTTGGGCGCTGACGATGAAACCCAGGAACTTCCCGGAGGCAACTCCAATAGTGCACTTTTGGGGATTCAAATTCATCCTGAACCTGCGAAGTATCGAAAACACTTTCGCCAGGTCTTTCACGTGGTCTGGGCCTTCCTGGACTTGACCAGCATGTCATCCATGTAAACCTCCATGTTCCAACCCAACTGGCTCTTGAACATATAGTTTACTAGTCTCTGATAGGTGGAAACAACATTCTTGAGCCAGAAGGGGATCACTTTGTAGTAGTACACTCCTTTATTAGTTTAGAAGTTTATGTGCTCTTTGTCCATGACATGCATGGAAATCTAGTTGTACCCCGAGTACGCATCCACAAAGGACAAGAGCTCGTACCCGGAGGTGGCGTCGATCATTTGATCTATCTTTGACAAAGGAAAACAATGCTTTGGGTAGGCCTTGTTGAGGTAGGAGAAATCTATACAGGTACTCCAAGTGCCATTTGGCTTGGGCACCGGGACCAGATTAGATAGCCATTTCGAGTATTGAGCTTCTAGGATGAACCCATTCATGAGAAGCTTGTCCACCTCAGCCTCCAAAGCCAGTGCCCGTGTTGGGTCGATCGTCCTCCGCTTATGCTGAATTGGAGCAATGTTGGGGTCGATGTTCAAGGCATGGCATATTATATTTGGGTCAATGTCTGTCATGTGAGAGTGAGACCAGACAAAGGCATCTTGGTTGTCTTGAAGAAAGCTTACCATCACTTCTTGGACCTCCACCTTGCATCAAGGATCACCTCCTCGGCCTCCTCCATGGGCTCGACAACCCTCTCTTCTTGAACTCTGGGGTCCAACTCATTGGACTCCTCTGCTTGAACATCCTATACCTCCATCTCCTCGGGAGGAGGCTGCTCGAGGACTGCTGCCTCAACAACCATTACTGGTTGCTTGAGGGACACATTATAGCACTGCTTGGCCTCCTTCTAGTCTCCATAGACTGTGCCGATTACCGCCTCTGTGGGGAACTTCATGCATATGTGGTGAATTGAAGTGACCTCTCCAAATTCTACTAGAACTGGATGGCCCAAGATGGCATTATACGCCGAGGAGCATTCCACTACTATGAAGGTGCAATACTTGAAGACTTGACGAGGAACTTCTCCAAGCATCACGAGCAGCTTAATTTTCCCCATCAGAATGAGACCTTCCCCTGGGAACCCGTATAGAGTCAAAGTGCACGGAGACAGGTCACTTGTGGTCAGCCCAATCTTCTCGTAGGCTGACTTAAATAGGATGTTCATAGAACTCCTGTTGTCCACCAGGATCCGAGCCACCATCATGTTGGATATCTGGCTCTCAACCACTAAAGGATCGTGGTGGGGAAAATTCACCCTTCGGGCATCATCCTTGGAGAATGTGATGACTTGGTCACTCATCCTAGGAATCTGTGCTGACAGCTGAATTAATGCCAATACCTCGTCATCATGATTCAGGGCCTACACATATCTATTCTACGAACCTCAAGAGGTGCCCCCCAAGTGGGGTCCTCCGGAGATAGTTCCCACTCTCCCAGTCACTGGGGGAGGCCCGTGGACTACCTGCTGTTGTGGGGCTGCGGCCACTGCGCCCGAAGCTTGGGGCGCTGTCTGCTGCAGAGGCACTCCTGCGGCCGAAGCCTGAGCCGTGCATGCTCCACCCCGAGCATACTAGTGAAAATGCCCTAGCTTGATGAGATTATCAATCTCATCCTTAAGTTGTTGACACTCATTGGTGTGGTGCCCCACATCATTATAGAATCGACAAAAATTGTTGGGATATCTCCTCTCTCTGTCCCTTCGGATGGGCTGTGGTTTCCGGTCGTGGACGTGCTATTCTGTGGCCAAGAAGATGTTCTCCCAAGATTCCACTAGGTCCGTGTACTCGGAGTACTGCGAGACATACTTCTCCTTGGGGGATGCTCCTTGCCCTGTCGAAGTTGCCCCAGTCCCCTTGGGCTTTCTGCCCTTGCCTTTGCCTCCGCGCCTACTTCCTTTGGGGGTCCTACTGGGTGGTCCTGATTGGGTTGGAGTTTTAGTAAACCAGCAGGAGGCACGACACTAAAGCCAACTAATTGGAAAACAGGATTGAACTACAAGACGCTCACCACACTCTGTTGGATAAAGTGTAAGGTGGGTACTGGGTCCTTGGAGCCACGTGGCTCAAAGTCAACGGAGTGGGGAAAGCAATGGGTTCACCAAATGCTCCAATCTAAGCATCCTCCTAGTTTATATATTCTTATGCTCGACGAATGAAGTCATCGAGCTTGCATCATCCCCTCCGCTAGAGGTCATCCCATAGAGGAGACCCTGCATGGATGCTTGCCTGCAAGGCCATCTACAGCTAGCCATCGTCGACCCTCTTGGTCCTAGCGGCTTCCTCCTTGAAGCGCTTGATGTAGGCCTTGAGGGTTTTGAGGGGTCCTTGTTTTATGTTGGCCAAGGGTGTTTACCTCAATGCTCACATTTGTAGCCCCTGTAAATTGTCTTCGGAATGAGGACGAGAGCTGGTGCTAGGAATGAATGGACCTCGGTTTGTGCTTCTTGAACCACTCATCCACTGGTCCCGTCAAGGTCAATGAGAACACGTGGCACTTCGTGTCCTCAGAGACACGATGCACCGACATCAATCGGTTGAACTTTGACAGATGGACGGTGGGATCCATGTTGCCATCATAAGACGTGATGGGTGACATCTTGAAGCCTCGTGGTAACGAGGCTTCCACTATGTGGGGAGCACAAGACTCCCCATCCTCATCCTCCGAGTGGTAGTCATTGTCTTGTCTTTGGGCCATCCTGATTTTAAGTTCTCCAATTCTGCGCGGAGTGGGTCATGATCTTGATTGGAGCTCTGTGCCAGGCGTTCTATCTTGCGGGCATTAAGATTGTCCCAGAGATCTGGTTGATCTCTCCTCCCAAGGTTGCCCCTGGGAGCTGCTATACCCCTGTGAGCATTTAAGCCATCTCGTAGGTCTGGTTGACCAAGGTGGAAACCACTGTCCTCGGGATATCCTACCATGGTCTCCCCGTTGGACTCGATGTTTTAATTATTAACCGAGAGGCTAAAGCCTTGCTGTCGGTTGATGGAGACATTCCTCCGGTTGGCCCCTTGGCCAGGGGTTCTGCAAGGCTAGCGAGGTGCTAGGGAGACACCACCTCCAGGCCTAGCGCAGTCCGTTTCAGCGCGTCGAGGCAGAACGTCTTCGACTCCATGGGTGCTGGTGATCCGATGATGTCCTCGGGCACCTTGCCATTTCTTCTTGCTTGCTGGCCTTAGAGTCTTGTTATGTTCGGGGACTCGACGAGCCTTCTTTTTCCCTGGAGCAAGGTTGCCATCGACTTTGCCCTTACCACACTCTTGTGGCGTATGTGGGGCTCCAGCTCCAGCTGAGTGTGTAGGAGGCACACCAGATGGCCAATCTTGTGCCACATCCACGAGGTGCTCGGGAGGCACACCTCCTGGATTAACAGGTGGCACTCCAGCTGGGTGCACTGGTGGCACACTAGATGGCTGCCTAGATGGTACTTCGCCATGTGGGTCCACTCGCAGCCCCTGGGCCGCAGAGTGGCCCTTATGGCGTTAATCATCTCTTGTAGGGCGATAATATTTCCTTCCTCGACATCAATTTTTTTCTACTGGGTAGCCACCTGGACGCGAAGCACCACCACTTTAGGTGGATCCTCTGCGTCCATAGGTTGAGGATAATCCTCCTCATAATAGTCATCATCACCATCGTCGTCTATGCCATCGCAATCTGGGTTTTTGTCGAAATCCCCCCGGACCATCTTCGGGAGGTCTTGTGGAGGTGGACGGCTGGTTTCTCCTCCCTCAGCTCCGATGGGAGGAGCTACATCTTTTGGTGCAATTCTGTCTAGTGGTCACCGTCTTTGTTTTCTTCAAGCTTTCTTCAGGCTCTCAAGAAAGCACCAAAATGTTGACCACCGTTTTTGCTATCAACCTAATCTAAGAATAGGATGCTTCTCGCAAGAAATAACAAGCATGCACGAAAATATATAAAAGGATGGCTAGAACCCGAAGGGTGAACATATCCTTACAAATACAATCAAGGTGCACCAAAGAGACCATCACTACCGATCCAAATAAAATATCAACGAGTTATTAGAAAAAAGAGAGACCTATCAAACCCCTTTGGTTCCTACATACAAGAGTTGGCTAAAAAGGACCTCAAGCATAAAGAAACAAAAACAAGTGATCACACACACACACACACACACACACACACACACACACACACACACATATATATATAAAAGAAGAAAGTCATGATAATGTTGCAGGACAAAGTCAGCACCAACCACAATAGGACTTAAAAAAGTTCCTGAAGGAAAAGACAAAGAACCTGGAGAAAACTCTCCAGCATAATAAGGTTCGAATAATTATACAACCAAATCAAAATGGAAAATAAAGGCTGTAGAAATGAAATCTCAAGGCCTCCCACCGTGAGCATTCCACTCGGCCACCTTAGCAACGGCATGGTCACCGAAGGAGGAGAAATCGAAGCCAGGATTCCGCCTCCACACTCCATATAGGGTGCGCTCCATAGACTTGTATTCAACCTCTACCAGATCAGCCTCCAAGAGCGTGATCCTCTCCCACAACGCCTCAGCTCGAGCTTCCGCTCTCCTCTTGTTTTTGGATGGCGAAGAGGCCTTCGCCAGGGCTGTCTCAAGCTTGAGATTGGCATCAACAAGCTATCCCTCTAGCTCTTGAACTCTGGTCGAAAGATGATCCTTGTCAGTGTTGGATGAAGATAAGTCTTGTGTTAATTTTATCAATCGTTGAGCCACCAGAGATGTCTCCAAGGAAGCAAAAAGTGAGAAAATAGGGAACCTAAAACACAAGAAAGAAAGAAGAGACCAATGTAAGATACCTAAACTCACCCAAGTAGTGGAGTGCATAAGGGTCTGCCCAAGCTCTGCCATATTGAAATTCTCAAGACCTCTCCACTCAGTCTCGGGGATATCCTCGATGACCTGGGTATACCTTTGGACGTAAGGGGCCGATGTCCGATTCACCTAGGACATCCCCTCCAAATCAGGAGCATTCGAGTGAGCAGGGATAGATGACCCACTCCCTAAGCAAGGACAAGGCTCAGGAGCATTAGATGAAGGATGCCTGGAATAGCCTTGACTAGCGGGGGCATGGGGGAGACTGTCAAACTCATCGTAGGATGACTGAGCAAACGCCCTTGCATGGATTGTGGACCATGAGAATGAGAAGTCATGTCACGGTCCACAGGAGCAGAGGAAGGGCATCCCCTTGAGGATGGAGATAGCCGAGCTGGACGCTTAGATTTAGAAGAAGTCTCCTCAGGCACCCATTCAACATCACCCTCGTCTGAGTGAGGTTCCGCCATAGTTACCTTCTTCTTTCGCTCAGAGATGTGCCATAGTAGGTCGGGCTCCGAGACCCTGGATAGACCATAGTAATTGAGGTTGGCCACAGTAAAAAGATGGGAAGCCATTTTTGTTGCAGGGTCTGCATTAAGGAAGACATCTATTGGTGCCACCTCCGGCTTAGGAACGTCAGGGATACTGAAGCTCTCTGAACAATCAACTTAGTTATCATTATGAGTATAAGTTCCACAATAGAAAACTCAATATAAAAGGAAAGGCTTGAAGTACTTACTTGGAGATTAGCGGAAATGTTCGCGAACGGAAAGGGGACCTTTCACAAAGAAAAAGTCCTGCTTCCATGAACCCGGGTTAGAAATGGAACCCTCTATCAAGAAGATCTGAGAGTTGGCTTTCTGTAAAAAGTAGAAGCCCTTAGATTTAGGAGTGGGCATGAGATTGTACATAAAATGCACCTACTGGGCCATGGGAGCACATCCGTTAAGCTTCATGAACACCATATATAGGCATCTTAAGGTCAACCAGCTGTTGGGTGCCAACTGAAGTGGGGGAAAGGTCGAAGATTCAGGACCATGATGAAGAATGGGTGTAAGGGAATGGTCCCACCAGCCTTTAAAATATGTTTGCTCATAGTGACATAGCCTTGGGGGGGATTATCAGCCTGACACTTGTTGGAAGGTACATATAGCTTGTACTCTTTTTGCTAATGTGGTATTTCTCGGACAACTCTAGTATCCTGTTTTCTGACATGTGGGAAATGATGGTGGACGCCAACAAAGGACCAGAGTCTGGATTCTCGGGAGCGACCTATCATCTCATTCTCTTCGAAATGTCTACAAAACCAAAGGAAAAAGGGGAGGTTAAAACAGAGCACTTTACCCTCCATTTTCTTCTTTTTGTGTGAGTTTTCCACTGGGACATTGGGTGTGGAAGCATCAAACACGGGTGGATTAAGGACAAGGGTTGAGGGGAAGCAGGGGTGACCTCAGGGCTACTATAGGGAGAACACAGGGCAGAGGGTTCCCTCCATGAACTCTAGCTCCATTCGTAGGTCTAGGAGGTTCACTCTAAGGCTTGCAATTTGATCATTAAGATCAAAGGAGAAAGGGACTCCATCACCCCTCAAAGCCGAATCTATCTCACTCTCCACCACCCAGATTTTATGCCTAAGCTCGGCCATGTGTTCAAGGTGACATATACGGGCCCTCCTCAAGGTGTCGTAGTTTTGATAAGGGTTGTTTTTGGGGGACCCTGAGTCTGAGGACAAGTCTACAAATTCGACCCCCAAAGGAACGCAAGACGACCCCTCACATCCCATAAAGTTGCGTCTTGTTGGTGATATGGGTGCAAGTGTATGTGGAAAGTGTACTACAAAACACAAAGGAATAAGCTCAAAACCTCTAGACACAAGTGCTTGAAATAACCAACTACGAGGTGCAAGGGAGGGTATATGTGCAAATAAGTGCATATACAAAAATTAGCTCACGAGGAGCTCCGGCTGAGACAACCCTTCCCAAATAACGCTAATTTAGACCCATTATGCACAAGAAAGGGTGAAGGCGTACCTTGAGCGGGTAAAGTCGCGCACCGTCGTAGCTGCAGAAATACCAAGGGTCGAAAGTACATGCCTACAAAAAAGAAAGGAGATAGATGTTTTAATCTCCTAGCACATATTAAAAAGAGAGAAAAGAAAGACAAAGTGCCATTGTGAGGGATAAAACCACTGACCTCTTGGAAGTTTTGAAGACAAAGGCACCACCAAGCTAAGAGGAGAAAGTGTAGAAATTATCCTTGAGAAGAAGGCCTATTTATAGGAGGCTCAAACTCATTCTAGCCAGTGAATTCAATATTCGATCTATGGTCAAGAATGGAGTCAAACACCCACATTGGGATCCGCGAAGCCAAATGATAGGTTCACATTTACTCTCAAGGAATGATGATGATCACCACCCCAAAGCGTGTTACTTCACACTACCACGGCAAAGAAACACACTAACATCACAAGGGGTTCGAGAACACCATCCCAAAAAGTCTACTGGAGCACCTAAATGCCCTCCCATAGATTGGGGGGCAAGTGTGAATACCAAAATACAGCTTGAACGAGGTCGTCGCCTCGTGACCCTCAAAACATAGGGTTGGGATGAAAATAGCCTCACGGACATGCCCCTGCGCCTCGCGCCAGGGCCTCACGGACATGCCCTTGCGCCTCACGTTAGGGCCTCACAGACACGCCTTGCGCTAGAGCCTCACGGGCACGCCCCTGCGCCTCGCGCCAGGGTCTGGCGGGCACGCCCCTATGACTCGCGGGTACGCCTCTGCGCCTCGCACCAGAGCCTCGTGGGCACGCCCTCTGCACCTCACTCCAGAGCCTCACGCGCACCCCCCGTCACCTCATGCCAGGGCCTCGTGGACACGCCCCTGCGCCTCACCCTAGAGCCTCGTGGGCATGCCCCTGCACCTTGCCCCAGGGCCTCACGGACACGACCCTTCGCCTCGCGCCAGAGCCTCGCGCACATGCCCTTATGTGTCGCGCTAGAGCCTTGTGCACTGCCCTGTGCGTCGTACCAAGGCCTCGTGGGCACGCCCCTGAACCTCATGCTAGGGCCTCGCAGGTACCCCAGCCTCGAGCCAGAGCCTCGCGGGCATGCCCCTGCGCCTCGCGGGCATGCCCTTGCGCCTCGCGGGCACGCCCCTGCGACTCGCGCCAGGGCCTCGCGGACACGCCCCTGCACCTTGCGCCAAGGCCTTGTGGACACACCCCTTCACCTCACACCAGAGCCTCGTACACATGCCCCTGTGCCTTGCGCACACACCCTTGTGTCTCGCGCTAGGGCCTTGCGGACACCGCCTCAGCCACACAGCAGCGCCTTGTGCCCCACTCTGCCACACGAAAATGCATGCCATGACGCCAAAGTGCACATCATCCATAAGGAAGGCTCGGTTCTCCAAAACCCATGCTACGGGGTTGATACGTAGCAGGGCCTCATTACGCAAGCCCTATCTCCCACAAATTCCTCAACGTGGAGGCCGTGTGCAGGAAATCTGATCTATATTAATGAAGAACCTGCAATGTTCTTCATTACTTAGCAAAATGTATAGAAGCTTGGAGAGAGTTTATATCTTGTAAATAAAAGAAGTACCATCAGGTACAAGGCATGCCCATGAGTACGGGATGTACATTCCTGAGAAGGACAAAGGTGTGACTCTGACATCGTACCTGACAAGTAGTGGAAGTACAAGGAGTGATGGCATGACCTGCATGTCTCTGACCATGGACAAGCATTGACACCACGATTTGCTGCTCCACCACGACCTGTGCCACTACCATGACAGTGTACCCAAGTGCCATGTTTTCCATTGGGACCACCTTGTATCAAAGGCCATTAGAGCCAAGCTTTAAATAAACCCCCACCCCTCAAACTAAGGGGTTGGAAAATTCTTGTACTGCCAGGCTATTCAAAGAGCAATATACATGTTTTCTTTCATTACTCTCTTGCCGTTGTTCTTTGAGTTTCCATAAGTTTTCCTAAGTTTATAAGTTCTTGGTTAAGTCTTTGAATTTTCTGACCTTTATTCGTTGACGAGTTCTTACCGTCAACATTATGGAATAAAGAGGTGCGTAAAAGAAGTCCACATGGATAAAAGAACATAGAAATGTTCTTTTAAAAGATAAACATAAAAGGACTTGCAAAAGTTCCTCGTGAAAAGTAAAAGACCTGGAGAAACCTCTCAGGCAAAGTAAAATAAGTACCAGTACAATCTCTCTGGCAAATAAGTATGAGGACGACTTCATGGAATCCTTCCCCTAGCGTTCCACTCAGCAGCATTTGCAACCGCATGCTCACAAAATGAGGTAAAATCAAAACTCAGGTTCTACCTCCACACCCCATACAGAGTGCACTCCACCGAGTTGTATTCAGTCGCTGATAAATCTTACTCAAGAGAATAGATCTTCTCTTTCCAAGAGAGGACCTTCGCCTCCAATCTCTTCTTAACCTTGGAGGAAGACGTTGCCTTCACTAAGGCCGTCTCCATCTTGTGCGAGGTCTCAGCAAGCTAGCTCTCTATCTCTACTAAATTCTAGTAGTGAGTCGATCCTTCTTGGCCCCAACCAAGGATATTTCTTTGGTTGAAGCTACCAGACGTTGAGCCACAAGAGAAGTCTTCAAGTCTTTGTCAAGAATGTAGTGAACTTTCAATGTTGTGAGGAGAAACTTGATCTTGTATAGCCATCTTACAAAGTTTGAGCCATGAAACCTATCTAGTCTAAGTAAATATTGAGACATGAACTTGAGGGTTGAGATTGATGAGCTTTCTTCCATAACTTTAACTAGCACAAAAACCTTTAGAAATACATAAAATTTGACACAAAACAAAGGTTTAGAGACAGAGATTATTGATTGTTGGGGATTAGGCTATAGATAACCTTTGGTTTGTGATACAACTCAAGGCAAAAGATACAAGTAAATCAACCTTTAAGAATAGTTAAGTACAAATTACATAAACACAATGAGATAAGTGTTTAGAGTGGACCTTCCTTGAAGAAAAAATCCGAGGAACATAAAATCACATGGTATGATTTTATGTGAAATGCATAAGTTACAAGGCTTGACACCAATGAAGATTTGTTGTCCAAAAATCTCTACTCCTAGCCTTCTATATGGAAATGCTTGAAGCTACAACAATGGAATGAGATTGGGTTACACAAACCTTCATCCTTCATACAAGCCAAGATTTCTTGATGAAGATCATAATGAGAGCAACGGAGCAATACGTTTTAGTAATTAGATTATTTAGAGATTATCATACTGTAACAGCAGCCTTAGAGGAAATATGGGAAACAATGGATAATGAAGATGAATTGCCGGTAGCAATGAGATATTATTTTCTCTTAATTAGGTTCACTTCAAAAACTAGAATACCTAAACTCGAATGATCGAGGTCACACGACAAACTCGATCCAAAGGACGAGGCCAGTCTCAGGGCGTGCATTCCACCGAAGGAAAGGAAGGTGGACTTGTCAGGGGAGATCCCGATATATCAAGGAAAAAAGGTGGCAGTTACTCAAAAAATGATATTTTTGGGAAACGTGCAATTCTTGAATCCCTAATTTTGTACCCAATATCTTGGTGTACAAGATATGTCATCCGAAATTCAAAAACTCAGTAAAAGAACCATATTTTGATCTTTCACACATGATCTGGGATTGGAACCCATGATGTTAGAACTTAAGTCTAATATTTGTCAGCAGAAACATTCTAGTGTGTTAAACTAACGAGTGGACCAACGGTGTAACAACATAAGCGTGCATGAAAGCAATGCATATATACAGACATACGGAGCCATGAACATAAAACTTACACAATATGATCGGTGGAAACAGAGAGATTAATGATTGTATAAGCGGTTGCAAATACGATCTCACAGAATCAAAGATGCCAACGTTGCTTTGTCTTCTCGGCTTGGAGAACATGCAAGAACTGGGCAAATAAGTTTCTGGTTTTTTCTCTCTGAGAAATTGAACGTACAAGAAAAATGGGGAAGACAAGTGGGGGTATATTTATAGGTCCCCAGGAATGTTAAGAGTCGAATTAATCTGGGCCATTGGCCAGATTCCGTATCAGATTTGACGGCAAAGGACAAGTGAAGTGATAATACCATAAAGATGGCAGGCGAACGGGCGTGGGCAGAGTTTCAAGGCACTCAAGTACTTTGGTTGGCTAATACCCAACTGACGCGTGCCCACACTCGAGTATATTTGATGGTACGGTTCCCCATGGGAGTAGTTCAAAATTTTCCTTCTCATAGGATTCAAACTAATACTTTTGAGGGGGCAAATAATTACACCCAAATTTCGAGACCAGAAATTATGGCCTCGAAATACTGGATTCGTCAGGTATGAGCTCAAAATATATGAAACACATGGCATGGTCCAGTTGTAAAGCCTCTGAAGTAATATGACAATCTCGAAGACGTAACCTCAAGATTCTTTCTAGGCTCGAAATGGCATGACATCGGGATACATCCGTTATCAAGTGCCTTCGGATTGAACAACCCGAGCTTAAGAAGTGCAAGCTCGAATGTGATAGCCTCGATAGTATTTATCTGCTCCGAGAAGGTCTTGGAGTAAGATGACAAGTTCGTGACAAGCCTATAAGTCTTGACAGTCACGAGGCCGGTCGCTGATCTCGAAGATTCAATGAGTCACCTAAGACAACCCGTTGTGTATGTGTGGGCATATTTATTGTTGTAAAATCCCAACATTAGGGGGATATTATTTAGTTTGTTATTCATTCCCGAGTCTTCAGGGGACGTTTCCTTGTATATAGAAGATATAGCATTAAATGTCATTATTTTAAATTGATATATAGAATATCTTCCTGAAATATGTGGGAATGGACTCTATAACCTTCCCTATAAATAGAGAAGGAAGGACCACTTGTAAAAAAACATATGAAAATCTTGAGAGAAAACTCTGGGTAATTCATCCTTGAAGAATTTCCAGAAAACTCTGAATCTTAATAATACAGACTCGTGGACTAGGCAGATTTAACTGCTGAACCACGTAAAAATCTTCTTGTTCCTATTTACTATTCGTTCGCACCGTAGTTTATATTGTTTAATTGCTCTGCGATTTAAGTTGATGAAAAATGACGACAACAAATATAAATGTGTTTCTAAAGTCAACTGACATGGTATGGTCAAAAGGTTTTGATCGTAAAATGGTTGATTTTAATTAAAATAAGAGTTTGATGCACGGGATCCCAAAAATAATGTTTACAAGGTGGTTACAACCCTCAAAAGAAAATATTACTGCAGCCAGCCTAAATAGCAAAATACAAATTTTGGCTCTAGTCCCTGTAAATCCTTGGCAGTCGAGTAGCTACCAATGTACACCTCGCCCCAAAGCTCTCAAACTCATGGCTGGTCCAGCTTTCCTTTGCCTTTACCTGCACCATGTAGCACCCGTTATCCAAGGCTCAACAAGAAAACCATATTCAGCAAGCATAGATAACAAAAGAGTGCATAGTAAACTTTAGATCAACCAGTTCAATCAACAACAGTTTACAAGTACCAAGCTAGGCAGCAATAACAATTTAAACCAGACATATGATTTAATCTCGATATAATTAATTAGGGGTTAGCGGCCTTAGGCCGAGCCCTTTAGTTATTTAGTCGATCCTGGCTCGCTTAGGCCGAGCTGCGTTTAGTACGCTTAACATCAGCCTCGACTCCCTTAGGCCGGACTTTCATATCAAACATAACAGATATACAGGTTGCAAAACTCTCAATCGAAATCAGTATAAGCTAACCTGTATGTCCAGATATTTTCAATCACAAATACATTTATAACCTTGCATATATTCACATACAGGGAATCTCAATCCTATTCACAACTTGGGTGCGGTTTTCTTACCTTGAGTCCTAAGCGGAGGATGTGGAGCGGTCCCGGGCATGATCTTTAATCCCGAGCCTTAACAATAACCCTAGGCATAAGTGACAATGGGTAACTATACAAAATCTGATCCAATTAAATGCTTTGGAATAAAATACTAGCCTTCAGGACCTCCAATTCTACTAAACTGGGTAGTAGAATTCATCCCGAGCACTAAGGTTTAAGTCCCCGAGCCTAAAAACCAAATTTGGCTAAGGCTACCTAGATGGGTTGCGACCTGGCCCTAAGGGTCGCAGTGCACCCCCAACTCAGAAGTGCCAGCCTCTAGCTTTAGGGGTAGGTGGGTCGCGACTCACCCTATAGGGCCGTGGTGCGCCCATGAATTAGCAAGCCCCCCAGGCCTTCTGGGTCATGCGGGCCGCGACGCCCATGAACTGCGTCGCGGCGCGCCCCCGTGAACCTAGAAGTGCTTGGGGTTTTCTGCACTTTTTCCCAACTCAAAGCCTCTGAATTCAACCTTAAATATATACCCAAGCCAATATCAGGTCCAGAACTCTCAATACTACTTTACAAACAACACCAATAGCCTAAAACACAAGTTCAATCTTCCTTAAATACCAAATTCAGACACTTCCTCAAGCATCCCTAAACATGTTCAAAATCTTACTAGAAATTCACAAGTTAGAATCTAAAATCCTACCTCAGTTAATAACTTTAATCCTCAGCAATTCCTTGACTGTTCCTAGCTTAATTTCCCCAGATTTCCTAACTCAATTCCTAGGCTTCTACTTCAATACTTCAAAACTTTCAAGGCACAAGAGAGGGAGAGGGATAACATGAGAGCAAGAGAGAGGGAGAGTGTTTGAGAAAGCTTCTGATGGTTCCAGTTTATTCCTGATTCTTATTTACAATATCCTTAACCATAAAGACCAAAATACCCCTTACACTAACTCAACCCCTTAGTTGTCCATAAACGCAAAATGGTCATTAGCCCCAATTCCTGCTAATGACTCGTGTCGTCCTACAAGTTCCCAACTAATCCCGACATGTCCAAATAATTACCACATACTTACCCTTTACACGATATATCCCCAAATATTCACTAAGTTCCCAAAATTCCCCTAGGCTCACCCTGAGCCGGGTATTAAACCCTGCTGTGACTATTCCTCTAATCCACTCACTACGATCGCCTCAAGACATATACTGCAAATATATCCACATAATAATGTGGCCCCAGCCATTTAACATATATAATCACATTTATGCCCTCAACGGGCCAAAATATGCCCTTAAAAGCAAGAACGAACCCACATGCATATTAACACCCATTGTTTACCGAGTTTATCGGAAACCTTAATAATAGAAGATTAGAGAGCTTAGAAGAAAAGATTTGAGGAGCAAAGACAAAATTTTTATGTGGTTGGGGCATTAATAAGCCTTAGTCCACGAGACAGTTGTATTAGAGCTTAGAGAACCTTTGACAATGGAGTTTTTCTACAAGTTTGAGCAGAGTAACTGCTTACAATAAAAATTCCAGACCCCCTCCCCAGTGCACTGCTATTCGTATTTATAGGCACAAGAGTGCACTCGGCTTGGGTCTGGCTGACCCGGGCCCAATAAGGGCGTAAATACCATTAGCTTCTCTGATGGGAGCCCAATACAAAGGATTAAAATATGAAACGTACAATAAGCTAAGCCCATTGGGCCAAACCAAATAATATCTTATTCTAAGGCATGAGACAAACTGGAGTTTCAGTCTGGATTCTCTAGGCTACGAGGAAGATTTGGGGGACAAGATTAGTCAGAGTTGTGGCGGCGCAGTTCTGAACAATCGGCGTATAATCCTGAAGTAGCCTCTTCTGCAGGTTTAAGCGTGGGGACAACCCCCATGCTTCATGGGACGATGTCAGTATCTTGGGCACTTTACCTCGCCAACCTCGGACAACTGACCCGGGTTCATTTACCCATGTCCCCCTCCGTTCACTAAGGTCTCGGACCATTTACCAGGACCAGGTCTATCCACAGTGATCCCAGCTCCCATCTTGGTTTTGCGAGCCGCGACCTTATCTGCCGTGCCTTGGGACGTTGGGGGGAGCGGTCCCAGGACCATACCACCTACTCCCGAACGCTCTTTGGGACTTTCCCAGGCTTGGGCTGCCAACATCCAATTTCCTCTCGCAAAATGGGCCTGTTCTGGACCTTAACTCCAAATCAGGCGGCCCACGGGCTTAGAGTGTGGACCCAGACACCCAGGAAGAAACAAGGATAACAATTACCCGCCAAGCCTTCATCTGGGCTCGCGTGGTGGAGGCTTGTCTCCCTCCAAGACCATTTACCAGGATCTGGGTTCATTGACCAGAGCCCTGGTTCATTACGAAGGGTGCACATGTCCCCTTGCCACTGGCGTATTGATGGCACTAGGTCTTGAAAGGTCAGCAAACACCCTACTGGTTACTGCGCTAGGGGCTAGCGTGTTGGCTCGGTCTACGAAGCGTCCCATCCGCACGAGTGTTCCCATTATTACCTCTGCGACAAGGCGGACCGTTGGATGGGGCGACCTTTGAGGTGCCCTTTTTCTGGGCCGTTGGATCGAGGCGGCGCGGATCATGCCTTGGGGGTACCGTGATCTAGTACTCGAGTAGATCCATTAATGTCCCTGCACGATCCAGGACCGTCCGATTGGGGGGATCGCGCCTAACTGTTAGATCAAAACAACCTTTTGGCTCTTATAAATAGCCTCAGGTTTTCATTTGAAAATCTTTACATTCTCAGAAAAGAAAAACACTTAAAGGATCCTTTATGACCGAGCTTGCTGATGACATTTTTCATCGTCTTTTTCATCTTTGTCGTCGCCTGTTCCCTACGCACCCGGTATCCACACCTTTGCCTGAGCAGACAATATCAGCCTGCCCCATAGACGAGCTTTTGGGCCGCCTTCATCTGTTCAAAGTCGTGATTCTACCGTCGCTGCCGCCGGAAACCCACCAGTCTTCACAACCAGCCTTTTACAATCAGTTTTCCTGACTTTTGCTTTTATTTTCTTGCGCTTGCCATATCATCACATTTGTCTATTTAGGCTGTTAAATCTTGCCTACATTTAGATTGGCTCTGGGTGCCCTAGAGTAGGTTAGGAAAAGAATACTAGTCCGGACTGTCCCATATCTCCTCGGGTTTGGGTGGTTCCCGGACGAGTGTCCATAGGCTGACTTAGGAGAACAACCAGATCCTTTCCTCTTCTTTTTTGTTCCCGATCAAGGTTCCGCTACTTCTTAGTGATCCCAGACCTGATCCGGAGGGGACTCCTCCAAGAAATTCATAGGAGAGCCCCCGTACCTTAACTGACCTTGGGTTTTGGTGCTGACTGCTTGGTTGTTTGTTTTGTTTTGTTTTGCTCCCAGATCATCAGCCATGACCTCGGGTGTCACCCTTCACTCGGAAGAACAAGTTAACACGACCCCTATCACTTTATCAGGGTCCAAGACTCCCAGAGGCAATAGGTGGGAGATGGACGTGGTGCAGAACCTGTTCCGAAACTACCGGATGCTGTATGCCCTGGAGAAGCGTTTGGGCGTGGAGTCGACTCCCGGACTATTCTATAACTGCCTGGCCAAAAGAGAGGAGAAGGCTCACATTGGTGTAGGCGAGTTCGGGGCTTGGAGTGTGGGCCACATTAGTGCGGGAGCAACTCTCCCACTCCACGACTACTTCATGCAATTCCTCAAATTTATGGGGATTGCTCCATTCCAACTCCTGCCTCAAGTGTATCAGTTGCTCGTGGGATGGCGCGTCTTTTGCATCGCGAAGCAGATCCTGGATCGGACCCCGGCAGAGGTGCTGTATTTCTACAAGCTGGAGCCGCAGGTCAACGTCAAGGACAAGACCCTCGATGACTTTTATAGGCTAAAAATGCGGGGCAACTATGCCGCTCCTACCAGCACCTGGAAGCATCCCCCGGACGTCAAACATTACTTGTTCATGACGTCCGGGTTTCTTATAGACAAGAACCCCATGCTGATGCTGGACTTCCAGCGAGTGGGTAAGTGGTTTCCCGTTCCCTAGTTTCCTTTTTTGTCTTCGCTTTTTATTCCTCATTCTCAACTCATTGCCTTGGGTGGCAGGACCCTATGCCCAGACTCCCCTCACCCAGTTCATCCTAGACAAGAAGAAATTCTACTCCGAGCTAAACACGGACGATTTGGACGTGGGGGGCTACATCAACATCGACAACCTCTGAGTGGTCGGGATGCTAGCAGCCAACCAAACGATCAAGGCCCCAAGCCTCCAGGGGATACAATGCGAGAAAGACCCCGCATTGAGGGAGGCGCTGGCCCTTGAGCACATCAGGGATGTAGAGGACGCGGCTCGGGCATACGTGACCAAAAGGAAATGGGACCTGGCTCAGTAGAGGGAGAGCGCCACCTCTGAGGAGCTGGAAGCCCTCTTTGACGAGGCCCAACCAAACACGGGGACCCCGATGCTAGTGTATCAGGGCGAGGTAATTCGCCTTTGTTTTTGACTTATGCTCCTCGAGTTGGGGACTTAGTTAGGGATAGACTAGTTTATCGAGGCCCCCTGTTGGGGGCTGATGGGGAGATGAGGCCTTTGACCCCCATCACTGTCAATTCGGAAAATCTCATGTACTTGTCCGGGTTCCTACAGTATGGGAACTTCATATACCCGGATGACATGGGAGATAAAATCTATTCCTTCGCCTTAGGAGAATTGAGTTGAGTCCGAGGTCTAGACAAGGGCTTATCCCATATTATTCTTAGTTCTGTTATTACTCATCCGCATTGATCTGCTTATTTTGTTAACCCCTTTTTGTTTGTGTTTGTTCCAGAAGATTCTGACATGTCCAACCCCGTGGACAAAATGAAACAGGCCCTCGAGATCCGGGCTGCCAAGGCGAAGGCTTCAGCCAAGAAAGTTGCTAGAGGCACGCCCAAGCTGAAGCCGGTGCCAGAATCTCATTCCGTCGGGGAGGCTTTATCTGTGGTCCTAATCATGACCGTTGATCCGGCAACTGCCCCAGCTCCCCCCACTCATCCTCCGGTAATTGACCTGGAGCAGGACCCGTCGGCCAGTCGGAATTCTGGGAAGAGAGCCGTGGAGTCGGATGCGGGCGACGCCGCGGCGGGGGCGAAGAGGGACAAGACAAAAGGTGCTGGCTCGACTGAGGAATCTTCTGGGGAGAGTCATCTCGCCGCCAGGGAAATCCTGGAAGCGCCCGCACTCCCAGTCCATCCGATTTTACCCGAAGAGGGGGAGGCAGTCCTGCGGGACAAGCAGTCCAAGCTGGTGACTCGGACTTGGGAGAATGGTCGGGAGAAAAGAGAGGAGGTCTACCGAGCCCTGATGATTCATCATCAGGTTGAGTTCTCAGAGCGTCCAGCAGCATTCATCACTCCTCAGCTGATCGTGGACCGGCTGGTTGCCGAGACGGGATTTCGGCCCAAACTGGGGCAGGACACGAGTCTGTTCGCGGCGGACTTGTTGGACCAGGTGGGGAACACCATGTCCCACCTTCAGCTGAAGCAGTATGCCACCATCGCCAACTAGGACATGTTGTTCATCTCCCAGGCCCTCCGCCATCAAGCCACGGCTGTAAATTATCCGTTTACATCTCTTTTTTCTCCTTGCACTTCTAGTTCAGATTTTTCTAACTTCAATTTGTTCTAGGACGCTCTACTGGCTCATCGGAATGTCGACTTGGCGGCTGAGATTTCCATGAAGATGGAGATGATCCAACTGGAGCTGGAGGCGGCCGTGAACCAGTGGGAAGCCACTAAGGAAGCCTTGGCCAAGGAGGTTGCTCAGACCAACGCAGACCGTGAAGAGGCTAACTGGACTAAGTTTCAACTTGAAGAGACTATGTCCCCGAGAGAAGCCGAGACTGGCAAGCTGGTGGCTAGTCTAGAGGCGGAGCTCCTCCATGTAAAGGGTTTGTAGGAGGCAGCCGCAGCCTAGTCAACCCAAGATTGGGAGAGGGTCATCGGTCTAGAGTCCTGGTGTGACGCCCCACGTCACTATGGCTGCTTTCTGGAATGACAACTGGCCCTACAAACCAACACGAGTCTTTTCAGC
The DNA here is from genome assembly GCF_963169125.1 of Humulus lupulus. NCBI lineage: Eukaryota > Viridiplantae > Streptophyta > Magnoliopsida > Rosales > Cannabaceae > Humulus > Humulus lupulus. The sequence goes on from NC_084793.1 coordinate 177,064,255, forward strand.
GTGCTTTGTCCTCACTCACATGCTTCCTAGGAAAACTTCCCAGGTGGTCACCCATCCTTAGATTACCCCAGGTCAAGCACGCTTAACTTTGGAGTTCTTAAGTGATGAGCTACCGAAAAGAAGATGCATCTTGTTGATATAGGTAGTACCCATCAATCCATTTAAGCCCTCTTCAAATGTGTAGTCCTATACCTACACAATCTTAGAATCATCACACTTGACCTTCCCCAGGCGGTGTGGGATTGTACAGCTTACCCGGTCTTTCCCCTTACGGATCACGAGATTCTGACTGTCACAATCACCCCCCCTTATGGGCCCGACGTCCCCGTCGGCCACACTTCCGGCTGGGTCAAGGCTCTGATACCATTTGTGACGTCCCACGTCACTATGGCTGCTTTCTGGAATGACGATTGGCCCTACAAACCAACACGAGTCTTTTCAGCGTGCTTTGTCCTCACTTACATGCTTCCTAGGAAAACTTCCCAGGAGGTCACCCATCCCTAGATTACCCCAGGTCAAGCACGCTTAACTTTGGAGTTCTCAAGTGATGGGCTACCGAAAAGAAGATGCATCTTGTTGATATAGGTAGTACCCATCAATCCATTTAAGCCCTCTTCAATTGTGTAGTCCCATACCTACACAGTCTTAGAATCATCACACTTGACCTTCCCTAGGCGGTGTGGGATTGCACAGCTTACCCGGTCTTTCCCCTTACGGATCACAGGATTCTGACTGTCACACCCGGGTCCATGAATTGGACGAGTTACTCCAGTAGAAGGTGAAGGTGCACGATGAGACCCATCGCGAGAAAGAACAGGTGGATGCCATGCTGGAGGTTACCTTCGACGAGGCTATCTACATGGCCTGGCTCTAGGACAAAAACATGAACCTCCTACTCTACCCTGACCCTGCTGCGAAGAGGGCTAAATTTGAGGCCAAGGAAAAAGCTAACGCGGAGCCCCTGGATGTGGAAGAGGCAGATGAAGCCGTCTCGGATGCGTCAGGGCATGGTGAAGCCTAGGCCCGGGTCCTCTTTTTGTTTTTCTTTCTCTTTAATTTTGTAACACTTTTATGGACGCGGGTGCGTCTGAGACAATTTTTGTGTTCTTATTTACTTTGTTTCTCTTCGTTAAGATTTCACCAAGTGTTTTACCACTATTCATGAATGAGTCGAGTGTTTGGTCCCGGTTCCAACGGCCGGGGAACTCTTCTAGTGACCCGTCTTCGGATCTCAACGGTCTGGACTAGATTATTCCTGATTTTAACCTATCAGCTTGCTTTAATCCTGCTGCTCAGGTTCCAATGGCCTGGGCCATTAGGGAGTTGATAATTATTCCTGAATTTCTTTGTCCAGTTCCTAGTGTTGAAAATCTGACGGTCTGGACTGTCGGGGATTAAGTGATTAGTTTGATTTGAACCCTAGGTTAGGTTCCCATGGCCTGGGTCGTTTCTAATACCTGGGGTTTGCGTTCTAATAATCATGTGCTATTGTAGGAATGACGTGGATGGGTATTTAGTTATTTGGGACCATGCACGGTCAACCATGTTTTAGGTATTTTATATCCTCGGGACATGCATGTATGGGTTAGGACCTGGGCTAGCCCGTATGTCCCACTGAATATTTCACCTCCCGGACTGCGCTCATCCGGGCTGGGAATAGGTCTGAGCCTTAGGTCCATTTGGGCCTTCACCCCCCAGACCTTGTCAGTCCAGGTTGGGACTAGGCCTGAGCCTTACGTCCATTTGAACTTTCACCCCCTAGACCTTGTCGGTCTGGGTTGGTTCGATCCTGGAGCATTTAGCTTCCTGAGGTCTGGGATTTGTTTATTTGTTTGTAATTGATATACCCCCCCCGCAAGTGAGCAAAGACTGGTCTTGGGTCACTTGCTTATGGAGGTAGATGAGAATTTTCATTGTTTTACAATATTTCTTTATGACATTTTGTACACGCCATTTTTATTGCTCAAGAAATCGCCCTGGGGCGTACATTGTTTACAAAGAAAATATAAAGCTAAAACATGTTCTCCTGACTACTGATAGTATTTACGGAGATGTTCCGCGTTCCAGGCCGTGGGGACCTCAGTGCCATTGAGTTGCTTTAAATAGTACGTTCCCGGACTTACTTCGTGTTGAATTTCGTACGACCCTTCCCAGTTCGGGCCCAGAACCCCCACTTTCGGATCTTGGGTTTCAGGGAAGATTCTTCTTAGGACTAGGTCATCGGTTTTGAACCTTCAACTTTTTACTTTCGAGTTAAAATGCCGAGTGATTTTGCCCTGGTACATCTTCAACTGGACTTGTGATTCCTCCCGGATCTCTTCAATGAGATCCAAGGATTCCTGGAGTAAGGCGTGGTTCTAGGCGGCATTGTACGTGTCTCTTCTATGGGATAGGATCGTCGTTTCTACTGGGATGACGGCTTCGCACCCGTACACCATAGAGTAAGGAGTGTGTCCGGTAGACGTTCATTCAGTGGTCCGGTATGCCCATAGTACGCGGGGCAACTCCTCTGGCCACTTGCTCTTGCAGGCTTGAAGCTTTTTATTTAATGTCCCTTTCAAGATTTTGTTGACGGCCTCTGTTTCCTCGTTTGCTTGAGGTCTGGCGACCCCGGAGAAACTCTTGATGATGCCATGTCTTTCACAAAAAATTGCTACAACATCACCCAAACTTCGCAGCCCCTTTTTGATTCCATTTTCCAAGAAGTGTTTGATTTATAGTCGTCGGCTTGACTTTATGGAAAAGTGCTCATCAAAGAGCGGTTTTCGCCCATAGAGAGTGGCATATGCCCTCACATATGGTTCTTCATTATGAATGCCCTCAAGCTTGGCGAGATGTGAAATTGACAGACTCATGTGCTCAACTCGACTTGCTTTCGATGATTGAGTGTGGTAGATACCAAGATACGATGCTATTGATGGCGGAGGAGTTGGTGGCCAAAAATGATCTTCATATGTGTATGCTTCCATGACTAATGGCTTCCAAAGTTGAGAATCAAGGACTTGTTGCTCTTGAAAGTGTTGCATAAGGGGTGGTGGTGGGTGGACATCTAACTTTTCAGCACTGTTTTGCTCAAACATTTTCTCAGCATCTTGGGAAGAGATAGAACTTGACAAGCTTGACTTCACTATTTTCTCTCCTATTTCTTCGCTACATTGGATTGAAGTGGGCTCCTTGTGCCGCTCCAAATTTTCCCCAAACTTCTCTAACTCTTCACCACTTCTCAAAATGACCTCCTCACTTTTCTCTTTTTCCCTTGCATTTTCCTTATCACTAAGCAACTCTTTGGCCAATAACCCAATTTGATTCTCCAACTTCTTCAAGGATGCATCTTGGCTTTGAATCAAGGCATCATTTTTAGCCATAAACTCCCTCATCAATGCCTCAAACGAACTTGATTGATCAACTTGGTGAGGTTCCTCTCCTATGATAAAATCTTCAAAATCCTCCAATGTTTCCTCCCATAATTCTTGAGTGCAATCTTCAAAAGTAGGCTCCATATGGCTAAAATTGTTCTCCAAAACTTGGTTGGTTATTGGAGAAAGCAAACAATACCACTCATCATATTCCACCATATCTTCCAACATCCAATAGGCTTCATCAATGGATAATTGGTAGAAATTGGTGGTACCATCTCCTCTTTCTACCCATTCTCTTGTGGTGGCATGCAACCCATTGAGAAAGACTTCAAGTAAACACTCTCTAGAGAGACTATGGTAAGGGAACCTCATGAACACATTTTTGTATCTCTGCCATGCTCTATGTAAAGGCTCCAAGTCATGTTGAACAAAGTTAATGAGTACTTGCCTATGAGACATCTCAAGTACCTCGCAAAAGAACTAAACAAACAGGAGTAAATAGGAACTAGGAAAAATAAAAATAAACAAATGAAAAATAAGAAACCAAATTGACAAGCAATTGATTTTAACAAACAAAAATTTCACTAAATTCAATCCCCGGCAACGACGCCAAAAACTTGTTGTGAAATTAATAGTGTGTGCAAGTATACACAGTCGTCAAACAAGTAATAAAGTGATAAGTCAAGTATCGTTTCCACAGGGATTGAAAATTGGAAATTAATTCACAAAATTAATTACTCACAAGTTGGTTTCAAATAAAAGTAAAACAATAAGATAAAACTAAATTAATGAAAAACAAATAAAATTAACAAACAAAAACTAAGAGAAGAAACAAGCTAGAATTATTAAATTGTCCTAAAAATACAATTATGGTAACAATGTTGCAGAGGAATGCTATAGCAACTGGGCAAAGTTGACTAGGAATTTAAATTTCATAATCCTTTTTCCAAAGTGTTTATGGTTTGGTTCTTTAATTAATTAACATATTCCTATGCCCAATTAATTTCAAGAATACCAATATAAGTACAATTCCTCTAAGTCATGCAAGGTGATAATATATCCCTATACATTCACAAATCCAAATCTAAGAAATTAAGAACTTGCATCATTCAAGTTTGTGTCCATTAACATTAACCTTTCCAGAATTAATATTAATTCATCAACCCACAATTGGTGATCAAACAAAAGTAAGCATTAGGCAATATACACACTTGAATGAACAAAACTCATCCACCAAAACATTCATGCAACAAAGTACCAAATCACAATTTCAAGTCAAGAAAATAATACTAGCAAAATAGAAATTAACTCATAAATAGATGTGCAAAAATACAAAATTCTAAATTAGAGAAAGATAAAAAGAAAAACCCATATGGAGTTTGTCACAAGACTTCAAGCTTTTCCCCCAAAATCCTCTTCTTCTTCCTCTTGATTTTTGCCAAATCTCTAAATAAAATTACTAGAGGAAAATACCAAACCTAAAACTAACACTCAAATAAAATATTTTTTTCTTTTTCTTTTTCTTCATTTTTCTTGGTGTTTTTCTCTCTACAATGAAAGCTCTCTCTCCAAAATGGTGGCTGCTCCAAGGTTGAAGAAGATAAAAATTAACTCTCTAGGGCTCCAAAATTGGGTATAAACCCTTTCTTTTTCTTCTACACGTGGGGACCACTCTTCTTTTCAGAAATTTTCAGCTCCTTTCCACCT